>NC_087168.1:20172149-20184649 GCF_035594125.1 Scylla paramamosain
CGTAAATACTTAACGAGAAATAAATAATGACGCACATTAAACTTAATGCAAATACCGACACTAACATGTTCATAAGTACGGAGATATATAAATGAGCTCACTAAATTTTGGAAATATATGTGAAAGAAAAAGGTAATACAAACAGCAACACACACACACACACACACACACACACACACACACACACACACACACACACACACACACACACACACACACACACACACACACACACACACACAATGTACATGCGTGTTTATGACTACACATGAAAAAATCAATACGTTAAGCATTAGCGTCCGCCTCTCACTTATCAGAGAGAATGGGGATGGAGAGTCGCGCTGAAGCTATAACTTTAATTTAACCTGCCAGCTGACCTCTCCTTCCCCGGCGAGCGACACCACCACCTGGGGCCTGGCGGGCGGCGGAGAGTCCAGGCTAAGGGCAGGTGACGGACAGGTAAGGAATAATGAAACAGTGTGGCAAGTTTATGCAGTAGAGAAAGGTGAGGAAAATATTGCTTTTTATATACAAAAGCCATGGTATGATTTTTTTTTTTTTTCGTGGATCATAAATTTGTTGCTGTTGTTGTTGTTGTTGCTGTTGTTAATGTTGTTGTTGTTTTGGTTGTTATGTAGTTTTCCAGTTCCGTGTTATTCATTATTGTCAGTAAGAAGGGAAGGGAGCAAAGGGTGTTTGTTTTTTATATACTGAGGAAAGCAATAACTGGAAATAAGATGAGAGGGATCTTACTTCGCCTCTTACTGTCTACTGAAATGAGATGATGAAAGGTGAAGATGTTTGGGGACACTGACTGTTTGGTTACACTGGTATAGATTAAAAAAAAAGAAAGAAGCAACTTGAGCGATGTTATTTTTATACACCAAGTAAATGATGTGGTGAGGAATAATATCGATCTAAGTCATTCTTCAGAAAATATCCAAGATTATGACCACGATTTGCGGTCCATGATGCGTTTATGCCTGAACATACCTGAAAGCAAACACACACACACACACACACACACACACACACACACACACACACACACACACACAAAAGAAAAAATCACTAATTTCAGTCTCAGATTAAAAAAAATAAATAAATAAATAAGAATAAAATCTAGAAAGATCTATATATCTGAACTCTATACATGGTTATAATTGAATATGATGCATTTAATACCATTTCCTTCAAGTCTTATACTCTGTTTCGGTAGTCAAGAATGTGGGTATTTATATGTGTGCTTGTATATGCGAAAACGAATAATTTAACTTGTCATTATATGTACTCTATCGTTTTATCTATTAATAATTCTCCTCCGATCTACTGCTACTACTACTTTTTCTCCTCCTCCTCCTCCTCCTCCTCCTCCTCCTACTACTACTACTACTACTACTACTACTACTCTTATAACTACTGTTACTAAAACCGTTGTAGTCACGCTCATAGCCACCGGCAATTCACCACAAGTATTTCTAATTGTTATTATCATCCTTATTACTCTTATGAATATCGTTCATGAATGAATGTCAATGTTCATCAATGAATGTCATTGTTCTTTTCTTCTTCCTGTTCTTCTTCTCCTTCTTCTTCTTCTTCTTGTTCTTATTATTGTTATTATTGTTATTATTACTATTATTATTATTATTATTATTATTATTATTACTATTATTATCATTATTGTATTACTATTTTTTATTTACTATATTTTTATCATCATTGTTGCTTTTTCCTTGAGGCATGGATTATAAAAAGTCTACATGAATCTAAAAAGTTATTGTCATTATTATTATTATTGCTATCATCATCATCGTTATTATTATTATTATTATTATTATTAGTAGTAGTAGTAGTAGTAGTAGTAGTAGTAGTAGTAGTAGTAGTAGTAGTACTACCACTACTACTACTGCTTCTGTCATCACCATTACCACAATGATTTTGGAATGCACAACAAAAACATGTGGAATATTTCAGCTGCCTGGCAGATTACAATTGAAAGCACAGACCCTGACGGTTTTCATCTCCGTTCTTCACTCTCACTCATCTCTCACTCCTTACACCCTCCGCTGTGGCCTGGCTTTCCCCGCAGCGCCTTCCTCTGCAGGGAATCTTTACATTCACCCTAAGCACGCCAACCCCTTCTCTTATCCTGCACTAATAATAATCCACGATGATATTTACTTTTTTTTCTTTTTTCTTTTATGAATCGTACTTGGAAGAGAGCCACAAAACTATCGAAATTAAATACTATATCTATCGAAGATGTGAATTACAGTAAGATGAGCTTTGAGAATATTCTTGACACGAATTTTACAAGAAACATTTCAGGATTTCCGGGTCGAGTATCGGTAGGTAACAGGTTTCCTCGTCAAAATCTCTGAAATTTGTGAGCACCAGGGATTTTCTGCCTCCGAGGAAAGAGTTCAAGGAAAGAATACAGCTTTTCCCCCTTTCAGGTTTCGAGACGAGGAAGCGCGTGTGTGGCTGGCGGAAATTTGTGAGCGCCTGGGATTTTCTGGTTCTGAGGAAAGAGTTCAAGGAAAGAGCACAGTTTTCCTCCCCTTCAGGTTTCGAGACGAGGAAGCGCGTGTGTGGCTGACGGACAATACCAAATACCTGCATAACTCTTGTGCTAAACTTGGCTTTGTCTCCTCACGGCTCAATGTACGAGTCTTTCTTTTGTCTCCTAGATTCCGAGGCTATGAAGCGAGCGGGTGTGTAGGAGATGAGGTAACTCTTGTAAACTTCGCTGTACTCGTATCTTTTCCTTGATTACGCCAAGAGTCTATTTTCCCTTTAGATTTTGAAAAGAAGAAGCGCTTATACGTGTGGAAGACGAGGAAATAGCTGCAGTTTTTAAGTATGTCTTTTACTGGGCTTAACTCTATTTCTTCTCGAGTTTTATTCTTGAGTTTCGGAGACGGAGAAAAACGCGAGAAGAAGGAGCGCTTGTATGTGTGGAAGGTGAGGAAATACACACAGTTTTAAGCATCTCTTTTGCTGAACTGCGCTGTATTTCCCCACGAGTTTTCTCCTCTACATTCGAAAAAAAAGGAAATGCATGTGTGTTTAAGATTTAATACGGGATTCTTATGTGACCCTTACACCGAATTGAACTTCAACTGGATCTCACGATTCACGACACAAGTTTTCCTCTTGACTCTCGAAGACGGAGAAACGCTCGTGTGTTTAAAATGAAATACAAGCAATTTTTAGATAAGTAATCCTTATACTGAACTTAACCGTATCTCTTCTCGATTCACGACACGAGTTCTCGCCTCTAGATTCGAAGACGATACGCAGTTCTTAAGTATTAATGAGCTTAACTGCACGACTCACGACACGGATTGGGCAGCTTGAGCGGTCGTCACAACGGGGCACGAACACTGAGCATGACGCTATTCACACGAATCAATTCTCCCGGGAAGTGATGGAGAAAATCAGAGACATATATTAGGCCCGCCTTGCCCGGGCCGAACACAACATGACAGGCGGCAGTCGTTCGAACGGCGCGATGCATAATATATCTGAAGCCAAGTGACCCGTCATCTGATGTGTCAGTTGGGGCCTCATACATGTGCTTTTAGTGGTAACAGATTGACGCCCATAAATATGTCCGGCGCTCACCTAACCCGGCAAGGAGAGGCGGTGGAAGCGGCGGCCCAGCGCAGCTCCTGATTACTGTATATCAATCACCAGCAAGAAGATGTGAAGGGTCCGCAAGCACACACACACACACACAGAGAGAAGGAAATACTTGACATATAGATCAGGAAATAGAACCACATGACAGTACCTCAGCACCTGAACACTATAGGTAGAAGTAAATAAGATTAAACACACACACAGACACACACACACAGACACACGCACACACAGACAAGAACCTCATCCACACAACAGAAATCTTACTTTTCCTTACTAATATAATTGTGACTAACTCTCATACTTAGATCCAGCATTGATACGAGACACACCGTGGAGACGTGACACCCCTCGAGACAGCGAAAGATCAGCCTAGCAAGGATTGAAGTTCCTCTAAGTTTCTAGGCTCCTTCATGCAGAACCGGGATTTTCATGACAGCGAGAGAGAGAGAGAGAGAGAGAGAGAGAGAGAGAGAGAGAGAGAGAGAGAGAGAGAGAGAGAGAGAGAGAGAGAGAGAGAGAGAGAGAGAGAGAGAGAGAGAGAGAGAGAGAGAGAGAAGGATGAGTCATGTGAAAAGATAATTTAGTATTCTACCTGTAGTTACTTGATTCGATATTACTCAAGTTTTATAAGTCGGGGAGATATAAAAGTAGCGTCCACATGTACATTTTATTTTGATTTTCATGTATATTATATGATATTTGGTCATTACAAGTTTATATTCGCACTGAGCCGGTCTGTTACCATCCTGTCCTTCATGGCACTACCTCTGTCATAAGGAGCAGATCGCCGTGCAATACCAAGTACGTGAATTTGTTCAGAAAAAGTGTGGCCAAGATTTAGCGCTATCTTTAACTTGTAACTTTGTAGAGGAAAAAGACAGAAGGGCAAAAACATATTCAGAAAAAAGGCTCGCGAATTGTCTTTCCCATAAAATAAAAAGAAATACCAAAGAAGACTCAGTTCAGGTATGGATGTTCCTTGAAGCTCCTCTCTAAAATAAGAAATCATTCACCTGCACAACGCCAGCTACCCTACACATTAACAGATACAAACATAAGAATGTAAGAGAAATTGCATGAAGTTGGCAGGACTACATATGCCTACCTATAAATGTTTCCTAATTTATCTACACGCTTACATACTGCATTTTCCCTCTTAGAAAATCTATGTTACTTGCTGACAGACTTGGTGTTATCTCTTCTTCCACTCTTAGGAAACTGGTTACTTGTAGAGAATCTTGATGTTACCTCTTCCCTATAGTCATGAGCAAAAACAGCCAAACATATGAAGTCTGAATCTTAACACTTTTTTTATTTTTTTATAGGCTAGAGTGAAAGGTTTGCTTTCAGGACGCCTAGCATCTTACTCTCCCCGCGAGCATGACGGTGCTCTGACCCGCTGGAGTTGCAAGAACAATAGAGGAGAAAAGCTGAGACAAAATAAAAGCTTTACTTAAGGCGCCTTGAGAGAAAAAAAATAAAATAAATAAATAAATAAAAATAAATAAATAAATAAATAAATAAATGAATGAAGAATTGTTATCTTTCTCTTTACGGGATGCTGGACGAGAAGAGATGAAAATGTTTTCTTTCAGAGTAATGTGAAACGTGCGACTTGCTCTTCTCATATTTTGGATAGTTCTTTTTAAAATTTACTCTAGAGGGACTGCCACTTTCTTTGGGCCATTTTTTTTTTTTTTATATATAACTGTTGTTGCCCTATGCCAGAGTCCCTCTTATATTAAGAAAAAAGATGCAAAATTTACTCAGTGTTTGAACATTATTTCATTATACAAACCTTATTCTGCAGCCTCAGTTACATAGCCACCGCATAACATGTGGCGGCCGCGAGAAACTGCACGCACAAGCTTCCCTTATGTTCTGGCTCGCCACACACCTTCAAATGCTTCCCAACAGAAAGTACTAATTTAAGACTTTAACTCACCGCCTTGAACTGATATGATCTTCCGTAGTACATAAGACATGCATCATTTTTTCCTAGTCATACATCATATACATAGCAACATAGGGCGTAACTCTTCAGTATGCTCGTGTTATGTTCGATATACATGACCAGTGCACTACACGAAGCTGCATTTTTTTTTTCTTTTCACGTTTTGGTACAGGCAGACTTCAGGTTTTACTGTGTTGCTGTAGTGAAACACGAGAATGGAAAAGAAACCCAGGCTAGATTGATTGATTGATAGATACGTAGGTAGACAGATAGATGGACGGACAGATAGACAAACAGACAGACAGACATACAGATAGACAGACATGTAGTTAGATAGATAGATAGATAGATAGATAGATAGATAGATAGATAGATAGATAGACGGAGAGAGAGAGAGAGAGAGAGAGAGAGAGAGAGAGAGAGAGAGAGAGAGAGAGAGAGAGAGAGAGAGAGAGAGAGATAAAAGAGAGAGAGACTGATAGATAGATATACACGTAGCGATCAAAATTAGATAGATGGAAAGGTACTTTGATAGATAGATGGTAAACAGATATACTGATACACAAACATATAGGCAGATAGACAGGAACAAAATATATTGACCAAAACTTCACAAACCCCAACAACAAACCCCGAAAAATAATGAAAATACAAAAATCGCCACACACAACAAAATCATTGTACGCCACAAATATTGATGATCACCAACATGAGGGGCAGAGATGCTGGAGACAGGTGTGGTCTGATGGCGATACCTGAGCTTGGCTACACCCTTCAGTACCCACTCTATGCGACCCGTCCTGGCTTGGAAATATTGTGCACGTAATAGTGGTCAATATTTGTTTTGCAAAATATTCAGTTTTCATCAAGCGAAGAGAGAAAAAAATTAGGCAGGAAAACGTGGCTGAAAACTTGCATCCTCGTTGAAAAGATGACGTGAAAGTGTCGTTCTTGTACACGAGAAAAATAAGAAAAAATCTAGAAAAAACTTCAGCCTGCAACGACTGACACCAAACCGGAGTTGAGACATTGAGTAAAAAATTAGTTTTCTGTCTAACCTTTTCCTCGACATCCGCGATCACTCGTCCTCCACTTTCTTTTTTTTTTTTTTTTTTCGCAGTGCCTACAAATTTATTTTATATCAGCACCGCTGTGTACAACGCAAGCTAAACATGTATTCATTTAATACTAATGGTGAAGCAGGAGGGGCACGTGGGGTAGGAACGCAGCACATCCAAGAATTAACGTCTCTGTCGTAAAATGTGTCTTCTTCAAACAAATAGTCATTATTATAATATGAAACAAGAAAAAAAAAATCAAAAGAAAAAGAAAAAAAAAACTGAAGTCGTGTTTTGTGCTTCTCTTGCGGTCATGATATTTAGCACAAGTTTCCTTACTTCGATTATGTATTATTAGAATGATCAAGGGCAAGAGTTACGATGTGTATATTTATATCGTGACCATCTGCAGTCACGTGTATATACTCACGGATTTGTTTATCTAGCCGAAGCTCCGTGATTATTATTTCTGCAACATTAACGGAGTTGCGCTTTCTGTCTAACGTGCACAAACTTACAGTCAAGGAGTAAAGACGCCTATTCTTTCTCATTATGCAACATGCAAGGCGATGTGAAAATGGGTAAACCTAAGCAATTCCTCAAGGAAAAATGAAAATTAGACAAATTTATGGATGGCGATGATAAATGGAAATCAGTAAGTATGTTTTATACAAGGACTGACTGTCACGTGTAGGCTTGATGGCTTCTTGCAGCTTCTCTTATTTTCTTATGTTTATGTTCTAATATAAAATCAACAGACATTAAAATCCAACATCAGCTTGTCAAGAATCAGCACTGGGTGAAACTCCCATGACAAGACGCGACACACCTTAGTGAAGATCGGTAGTTGTGACATGCAAGTCTTGCGAACGTATTAAAAGTAAAACACAAAGATGACAGTTAGCATCTTAGAAATTATAGAAATCAGTTAGCCGGGGTTGGAACTGGCGAACAAGCGTGTTACCTCGTCCTACCTTAACATGAATCACACGTCTGGTAGTTTGGCAGACAATGGCACATGGGCAATAAACACACTTATTTATTTTTTTTAGATTGATTCTTTCTTGATTTTGTTTTTCTATTCATTGCTGCTCCACGTTTTGTTTTTCATCTGTACCACTGCATTTCCCGTCGACCTGTCTTTTGTGCCCCCTGTTGTCGCTTGATAAGGCTTACTAACTTAACGCTTTGAGATGACGAGAGTGACCAACCTCAATCGGTTCAAATGTGCGCGGGCCTCTTGGGGCTCAGGCATGTCGAGTCAAGTGCGAGTAACCAACCTCACACGCGTGACAACTGCTTCGATTCTAAACTGGTACCGGATAAAAACTATTGTTACTGGTGTGATTATCCGTTTACTCAAGGCATATAATATCAAAGAGTGTATTTTGATGATAAAGAATACCAATGCTCAATATCAACTCAACTCGTATATTATTGCATCGGTTGGTACTCGCCAAAGGCCTCCCTCGCTGCCGCGTTCGCCAAAGCTTCGGGATGACTTATAAAATACTCGCCCTTACTATTCAATTCACCATCGCGATCACGATCACCTGCGGATTCAATGACAACCAGGTGTGACGGGCAACATAACGTTATGGCAGCTTCACGATACAAGGTTACTAGCTCGGAAATTTCTACTGATGTTCTGAGAAGGGATTCAAACCATAAACACTTCAGATTGGCTCGCATTGACGCATCTCACCACACACCACAGCACACACTCAGATGCCAGAGGAGACAGCCATGATATCTGCACGGCACGCAATGGAGAGATGAAAAATTAATATTTATGTGTTAAGACGACCTGCGTTAACCAAGATTCGACCACCTTACCTCAGGACAGCACGTGGTCTCTATTCCTATTCCTTCTTCTTCCCTCGCCCCTTCCACCGGCTTAGCTTCCTTCCTGCTTCTCCCGCTGAAGTCACCACTCCTTACCGCTTCCTTCCACCGATCAATAAGTAACGAAACACAACACTTATACGGTATTTCACGAGGTTTATCCGATACACTTCTCTATCAAGCTCACGAGAGGAATGTTTACCTCCTATAGTTAATCTCAATCCTTGCTTTGTAACAACAGCCCCTCATAAAAAATATGTTTTCACAGCCATAGAGATGATTGGTCTGGTTATCATGTGTGTTTTTCATGTTAGTTGTACGGAATTTTTGTTAAAGTATTATTAAAGTTATTAGAACGTCCTTGATTTACTAGTAACTCCCAATAGAGCCTTTGAGAAGTACTGGAGTCGCAATAAAACGCCTGAAGGTAAAAAAATAATTCTTCAGCTGCATTTTGAACTGTATTAGGATAATTTCCGAAAGACTATTGACGGGTTAATGTAGTTACATTTTTTAATAATATATAACGCTTTACATGACGCGTGATAAAGTACGTGACGAGGCTGCCGGAGAAAATAATTGCGGAAGAAAACGTGACATATTTTACTTGACTTGCTGTCTGATGCCACGTCACGCGCTGTCTCCTGAGTCGAAGTTTTTGACATCTAAAGTTCATGAAGGTGACTGAGCTAGAGAGAGCGCACAAGAATAATTCACCAGACATGTAGCTTAGGTAGGAAATCTCGCTCGTCACTACAATACACGTCGACTGAATGAACGTGACTGGTTCCGAAATGATTTTTAAGTTTCTCTCTAATGCACTTTTCGCTGTGACCTTCAGCGGACTTGTCACCGATCATCTCTTTGTCACGCCACGCATTTCTTCGCCGGCCACATGACTGCTCGATTATTCAGCGTGACCTTTGGAACTCGCGGCCACCACAGCACACACTTGGGTATAAATGTTCCATACCTGAATACCAAGTGACGCGATGATCACACGCACATCACAAGCCACTTATTATTAAATTCATGCTACCCTGTGAGGCTGATGGCGCCGGCCAGCTTGTGAAATGGCTAAAAATGGAGGTAGAGATGATACTATGTGATAATGATGATAATTATAGTAATGATGTTAATAATAATAATAATAATAATAATAATAAGAAGAAGAAGAAGAAGAAGAAGAAGAAGAAGAAGAATAGATAAAATGAATAAATAAATATTAACAAACAATTACAGACTTAGATAACTGCAAACAAATCCTTATGATCACCGGAAACGTAAAAGAAGGAAGAAACGTAAGAAAATAGTTCAAGTAAAAAAAAGAAATAGACTGAAAAACTATTAAATATAACGAATGAAAAAATTTGATAGATAAATGAATTAAGTGAACTGATGCTTTCATACACACACACACACACACACACACACACACACACACACACACACACACACACACACACACACACATATATATATATATATATAATATATATATATATATATATATATATATATATATATATATATATATATATATATATATATATATATATATATATATATATATATATATATATATATATATATATATATATATATATATGCAGCTCAGTTACGCTGTAGATAAAACATTACCTTGAAAAGTGAAGGTGTTTGGTGGTGTTGTATGAGAAGACTGGCCCGTGGCGGTGGTGGGGAGGTGGTGGTGGTGCGGCGGGTTGGGGCGGGACGGGTTTACGGGTGTAGGGGAAAGGTGGAGCTGGTACCCTGTTCCTGCCTGACCCGTCATGCAAGGGTGGAAGCCACCGCGCCACCACCACCTATTGGGAAAAACTTCATTTTGGTCATTCATGCAAGGGAGGGAGGGTCTGGCGCCGCCTTGCCCCGTGAGAGTGGCGGCCATTACTCCCCACCTGCTGACTGCTTCTTCCTGCTGAGGCTGCCCTGTCCATGCTGATGGTGGCGAGGAAAGTTCCCTTGCTATTTATCATTTATTTTGCTCTACAGCAGCGGGTCTCGGCGCTCCAGGAGCGAGGGAGTCAGCGGTTGTGATTCAGGCCCAGCCGTGGACTTCCTTCCTCTTAGCGTCACTGAACACAAAACTAATAAATATTTAACCAAAGAGGACTTCCCTAACTTGGCGCCGTTCATTATTTTGTTACAGTTGAGGATGAAAAGTGTATGTATGTATATACTGTATGTATTCATACGTATATGAATGCAAGTATGTACCTACATTCATAGAAATTAAAGATATATTTATGAGTACATGCATTTCTGTTTTGAAGATGATGCAAAGTAAAAAAAAAAAATAATAATAATAATAATAATTTAATGTAAAGAGCAAGAACGGCATTTTTGGTCCTCGTTGGTTTTGTGAGAGCATAAAGTTCTGCTGGGAAGTGTTTCCAGCCCTCTGCCCTCGTCCCTTTTAGTAGCACTTACCGAAACGCGGAGAATTCTAAATCAGCATCTCTCTCTCTCTCTCTCTCTCTCTCTCTCTCTCTCTCTCTCTCTCTCTCTCTCTCTCTCTCTCTCTCTCTCTCTCTCTCTCTCTCTCTCTCTCTCTCTCTCTCTCTCTCTCTCTCTCTCTCTGTCTCTGTCTCTGTCTCCTGCAAAACAAGCACCAAGACTTCAGCAGGCAGTCGTGATTCACTCAGCCACTGCACGGGAGGATGCTGAGTGCCGGGGAGCGTGGCGGCGCCGGGTCCGGGGTCTGGACAACCGGTGCCCAATACTCGCCACAAACGCCGCCACACTTAAATTTTCCTTCTGTTCTTGTCCATTTTCCACTTGCGAAGCCACTTTTTGTTGGCCATCAGCCAGCATTAATGTTGCTTTTTGATCTGCAGCGGGAACTAGACACAGATTATAGCCGATCTGCTTAGCTGTGTCATGGCGGGGCGGGGCGGGGCGGCCCAACCACCCTGGCGTCCCCCGCCACTGCCTTCCCTCCACCAAGGCACCACTCATCAAAGGGGAGGCCTCGCCTCGTATGGCTAAACATAGTAAGGTAAATGATAGAAATCAAATCATATGCAAACATAGAAGTATTTTAAAGATTTCTGATACATAAGTACATTGCGGTTGTGCATATATATATATATATATATATATATATATATATATATATATATATATATATATATATATATATATATATATATATATATATATATATATATATATATATTCATTTATTCTAGAGCATACGAGAGAATTATTTGATTCACAAAAATCCTCAGACAATATTGAGGATTTCCAACTGAACACATATTATTTGTAATTATAACATATAACATTTATGTCTCTTATGTCCATTCTATCTGTTACTCTTACAAATAATGACACTAAGCAATATTGCCGTCCTCTCTGTTTTCTTTTCATATTAATTCAAGTAAAATTTGAAAAATACTTCAACACTGAAGAAGAAAATAAAATACGAGGCAGATGCCGAACGCTGACACGGAGCAGGAGGGCGGCTGAAGGTCACGCTGACGCCACGCCCCGGGTAAAAAAAAATATTAAAAAGAAGCAATGGAAAGAAAACCGAAACGACGACGAACCGAACAGCAATGAGCGGAACAGCGAGACGAGGGAAGGACACACGGGACTCTTACAGAAACTTAACAGCAAAATGCAACAGTACAATGGTGAATGAGCTACACCTACAGAAAACGCTACGTGAACTAGTACTACAGTTATATAATAAATTAAAAGAACACCGCCAGTGGACATGTTAGTACGGTAATACTACGGCTACAGATACGCTCGCGGAGATCAGGAAGGTACCCGGAAAATCAGCTAAACCTAATTTACAGCTTAAGCCTCTGAAAGGGCAGCCGGTGAGAACTGAGAACTACTTTTATATGACATGATTTTTTGTGTGTCTGTGTGCGTTCGTGTATGTACGATGTACGAGTATGTGTGTGTGTGTGAGTCTGTGTGTGTATGAGTGTCTATGTGTGTGTGTGTGTGTGTGTGTG
>NC_087168.1:20192149-20199649 GCF_035594125.1 Scylla paramamosain
AGGAGTGGTGCTTCTTGAGTGTTACCTGGGAATACCTGTGTTATTTTTCAGATACAGGTAAGCAGGCAGGTAGACAAAAAAATAAATAAATAAATAAAAATAAAAGAGATATGTAGACAAATAGACAGATATAAACAGGCAACTAAATAAAAAAAAAAGATAGACAGACAAACAGGCAGGCAAGGCAGACAGGTAGACAGACAGACAAACTTATACATAAAAAAAGACAGGCAGACAGACACCTCAAATCATCATCCCTTCCTACAAGTATTCATCATTGTTTTCAATCTAAACAGACAGACAAACAGATACGCAGCTCAATTCATCTTCATTATCATTAAGACACTTCGCAATGTAATACCTGACTTGCTTTCAAATTGCCCTCTTAAGGGACTTGGACCTTCAGCAGATCTTTCTTCCAGTTTTGTTATCTATAGTTAGAATCAATCTTGCATAATAAATAAATACATAAATAAATAAATGAATAAGTAAATAATCAGGCAGAGAGGACCTTAATGTGCAGGAATACAGGAAGGAAACATGTATAGCTGCCAGTGAATATCAATGTACATAGAGTATCGAAGAATATTTTATGGATAATTTCCTATATACGTAGAATATGTGTGATTTTATATGTATATTTTATATGTAAGTTGTCTATTCATCGCACAAACTGAGAAAAAAAAAAAAACGCAGGATACATAGCCAGAGAATTCATACCCTAACACCTCACTCCTTAGACCCCCGCCAGGAAACACTACCAGTCTGACTCCAGCAGCAAAAATTTTCCTCAACGCACACACACACGCACACAGACTTTGTAACGCAGACATGTGCAGGTATAACCATAGCTGGACGTGCATTTGTATGGTATGGGGAGGGGCATGAAAGAGTAAACACACACACACACACACACACACACACACACAACCACGTGGTGTGTAAGGCAGCATGCACTTGAATAAAAACTCGTATATTCCCAGCCGCCATCGATCAGGAAGTTTATTTACATGCAGTAAATCTACATATTTACCCAAATAATAATTAATTTCATATCAGAAGTATCGTGCATGTACATATATAACAGCATGTATATATACTGGACACGCCTGCGGTCCATTCATAAACGAGTAAAATGACAAATACACACGTAGTAAAAGAAACAGGAAAAGAGCGAATGAGGGGAGGGGAAAAAGAGAAAAGAGAGAAGGGGACGAGAGAGAGAGAGAGAGAGAGAGAGAGAGAGAGAGAGAGAGAGAGAGAGAGAGAGAGAGAGAGAGAGAGAGAGAGAGAGAGAGAGAGATGGATACATATAAATATATAGATATATAGATATGCACCCACAGAGCGAGGGGAGCGAGGGAGGGAGCCTGCAGCGACTCTATCATGTTACTGTGGTGGTGGGGGAACAGCGGGCGTGATGGCAGTAGTCAGTCGTCAACACAACACCAGCCAGCTCCACCACACTCTCCCCGCCCACGCCCACACTCACGCCCACGCCCACGCACTCACAGCTTAGGAAACACTCTTCGGTAGGTTCAATATGAGGAACCCTCCTGTGCATGACTATTCTGATTCTGTGTCCCGAGTGTGTGGTGCTCCTAGTGTTGTTTTTCAGTGTTCCTGTGATGCTGTGGCGTTCTGTGCATTATCTTCCCCATGGAAACGTGCAGTGATGTTTGTGCGTCATGTGTGAGTTTGTTCCGCTGTTTCTCTTCCTTCCGGCGAGGTGAAATGAAGCGGAAGGGATGGAGAAATGTCCGGTTTTGTGGTGACGTCTCGCGTGATTGTTAGCTCGAGTCTCCGCTTGTGTCTGTGTGTCTGTTTCCTCTCGTCGGTGGTAAGGGAAGTGTGTCCGCGGCGCCGTGTGTCCCCGGGAGCGAGACCTGCAGAGGAGCGAGACCGTGGCAGGGGACAGGACGTTGGGGCCGTAACGCAGCCTCATTATGCATCATGGGGTTATCCACTTACCCATCATTGTAGAAAATATTAACACAAATTCATGACGCAAAAAAATTGCCAAATGACGATGCATGTAATGAATGTATGGGTCATTCACTCCCGGTGCAAGCAGGCAGTGATGGGGACAAAATGCATGACAGATCACCGCAAGTCCAACTAACGTTAATTGGTGTCCTACGAACTGCTGCTGGGCGGAAAGTGTATGCCGATCAGGTTTCCGTATTAATATGGTTACGGTATAAAAAAAATTAGTAATTCTAGTGCCTTATGGAGCAGGCCAGTGATGTGGAAGCGGTGGGCCTGAGATCATGCGCGGCTGTATTGATTAATCATACATGGAGTACTTTGGTCCGCGGAGGGTGAGGCCCGGCGGCCCCTCACGTCCCCGAATCCGTCTGGGCCCTCGTAAGGCCGCGCATAGACCCACCACGGCGGCCCTCAGCGTGTATCCTGCCGAGGCCAAAGGTGACGGCGCCGGGAGGAGAGAGCCAGTAGTTGAGAGTCACAGGGAAAAGGCAGAGGTGGACGCTGGCGGTACTTCCAGCTGTCATTTGGGGTTGGCTCCGGCCTGCATCCGCCTCGCTACGGCAACACCTCAACCACTCAGATGTTATATTTGTTTTTGAAAATCTCTACGCATTTCAAACAGTCACAATACCACCGCCGACCGCTGGGAGCTGAGCAACAAGCGTGTGGTTTCTACAATAATCTGGACCCCCTCCCTGCCCCCCTGCCTACCCCCTCCGGCCTCCGCCTCGCCCCGTCAGCCGCCGCGCTACAGGACATACCTACTGGCGGGATGGGATTCCTCTCCTCAAAGCCGATGAGACCTAAAACTCCCTCCTCACCTATAAATATTTAAGCTCATATGTGTATATATTTTTTTTCTTTTTCCCTTTATGCACATCACCTGGGCCTGGCACGAGGGCCGTAGACAGACGCTAGCTTCGATGGCGCTATTAGTTTAATTACTTTGTTTGGCAATGCTGTGGCTGCCTTTCATTCCTCCCGAGCATGGTGTGTGTCGGGGCTGAGGTCACAAGGGCGAGGCATCGAGCGGTACTTTGGCTTAGCGACTCAACATTTTCCGCAGACCTGCTCATGCTTATTACCCTCCTGCCAATGACTCACACTTCCACGACTCTAAAAGTTTAAGAGCAAATCAAGCATAAATCTCGGATAATCTCCAAATGCTAAAGCAGAACTTGCTCCATAAGGCGCATCATCCCTCATACGAGTCACCATATTGGAAGTGCAGATAACGACAAGCCAATCACAAGCAGTAACTCACTCATTTAGGAATAATCGCCTCACGGGATTATAGACGCAAAAGTCCAGCCTGGCCAGACCCACGGGGGCAAAAAACGCCGCAGATGAATGTCGAGGATTACCGAAGGCAGGGAATGTCCAGAGAAACGGAAAAAGTAGGAAAAAGAAAATATACACGAAGAGCTGCGAAAAAAAGAAAACAAATATTGATGCGAATTACTAAACTGTAGAAAATTGAAAGCTGCACAATACCAAAAATATTTAGCGCACATAGAAAAAGCAAAACAGCTGAGAACAACGAAGAAACATAAAAACTTATATATATATATATATATATATATATATATATATATATATATATATATATATATATATATATATATATATATATATATATATATATATATATATAAAATGCTACCCATTTTGTGAGGAAATTAAAGACCCAATTGAGATTTTTTATCATCAATGCACAAGAATTATGATCCAGAGAGAACCGCATTTTATTTATTTATTATTATTATTTTTTTTTTTTTTAGACAGTATTTTTCTTTGCTTTCTCAACTGTCACACAGAACACTAGCACGAGTAGCGGCGCAAGGCAGCGGTCCTTTAATCAGGAGGGCTGTAGTACTCTGCTCATTCTTGGCTCGCCCTCCACATGAAAAAGAATAAAATAAATCAGCGATTGCTGTGCCCGGGAGCGCCTTGCACGCCTCACACACGGCTGAGAGGAGGCAACACACGCAGCTTTACGGGAATCACGGTGCATGAAGTGTAACACATCAACATGACATTGAGGTAATTTCTACGCACCACCAGGATACGATCATGAGGTGACAGGAAGTTAATAATTGTCAAGGAGCAGCGGGTGGGGCGGCGCGGGAAGCGGCAGGCGGACACCAGGGGCTGTATTCACGAAGCGGTCCTAGTGAGTCTTAGCTATGAAACGTGTCATAGCTAGGACAAAATGGCGCATTCTTGTCATAAACTACGTGCGTCTATCTTAAATCCGTGCCGGATGCTAAGACTGGGTCCACCCTGTCCTAGAGGCTTATGACAGACGTTCCCCGCAGCCAAGATGGCTGCCCCACAACATCTCCAGCTCAGGAATTATTTACTCAGATAGGACGCATTGAATGAACTTAGTGACGTGAAACTCATCAAAACATATTGTTTAGACCGTGCAGGTATTCTCTTTGTTACCGATCTAGTGAGGGAAGCCTTACAGAGTGACACAGAAAGGAGAAATCCACTTGCTCCCGAAATTAAGGTGAAATTAACACTTAGATAAGTTGCTGCTGGGAAAACGCAGTTGTGCAGTAGTGATGGCCTTGGGGATCGTCGAGAGAGCCTTCCTTGCCACCAAAGCATTTGAACACTGCGTTTGTTTGAAATGAGGCTTTCCTACGGGATCACATTTACCGTATTTCAAAGATTGAATTTCTATCTTACCCACTGTGTCTCTTATCCCAATACATAAAAACGAAAGAAATATTTATAGAAGCTATAGATTAATAGTAAACGCCAGTCTTTGCTACGTCTTTTAGTATTTGAAATCAAGTAAGCGCTACATATAGCAGACGGTTATGATAGACGGTTTTGTTCATGTCATAACTTATGATATACGACTTATAGATGTTCTAAGTTATGATACGCGTCTACCATAGCTATGACATATGTCATAACTTTATGAAGAATTCGGTCCCAGGGTACCGCGGGCCGGCACTGGAGGACTTGCAGGGGCATGACAGAGCAGGCGAACGAGGAGCTGAAGGGAAGGCGAAGAGCTGAACACAATGGAGTAAAATACGAAGAAGAAAAATGAGATAAAAGCACGAACTACGATAAACATAGAAAAAGGGGATATTAGATAACAGAAGAATGGAAAAAAAATAATACACAGGCACATAGCAAGTTGTATAGATCGACACGACATAAAAATATATTGAGACACATATAATTTCCCAGTATGGGCCCGTTTTTGTCATTTGCCTCCAGAGTATTCACGAACATGCACAGGAAATCACACAACTTTCCCTCATAATTTAGCCGGCGGTGAATGGAGTGATAAGCGCTCACCCCACGCTGCGCCGCCCACCACCGCGCCGCCGCACCGCACCGCCTCCCTTACGCACGCCACGCCACGCCACGTCGCGAACATCTGCCTTTACACATCTGCATTGAAACACAATTAATGATCCGGTTGTATACTCCACCGTATTGAAACTGACCACGTTGTACGGAAATATTAGCCTATTGCGCCCTCTGCGATGTGAGCTCCTCCAGTGCTGTGCTTAATTAACACTAAACTGAACGACTGACCATCACCACAGCTACATCCAGCACCACCATCACCATCACCACCATCACCACCAACACCACTCTTTACATAGGTGACGCTTTGGTGGTTGGAGAAGTGTGGCTTTGAGTGTGTCACCTTGAGTGGTAGGGTTTTGTGGATGTGTGTGTGTGTGTGTGTGTGTGTGTGTGTGTGTGTGTGTGTGTGTGTGTGTGTGTGTGTGTGTGTGTGTGTGTGTGTGTGTGTGTTTGAGAGAGAGAGAGAGAGAGAGAGAGAGAGAGAGAGAGAGAGAGAGAGAGAGAGAGAGAGAGAGAGAGAGAGAGAGAGAGAGAGAGAGAAAGGGGTGGTTTTGCATGAAGGAGGCTGGGAGGGATGTAGAGAGGGAGAGAAAGTGAGAGTTAGGGATACAACACTGTATATAATATAGATGTTATCAATGAGTATAGGAATTGCAAATGTGAGGCTGCAGAAGAAAGTGAGAAAATATAGTTAAAGAAGGTGAGTGAGAGAGTGAGTGAATGTGTGAGTGAGTGAAAGGGGGGAGAGAGGGAGGGAGGGCGGGAGTTGGTGAGTCCCCCAGTGTTTTCTATCTCCACCTCCCACCCGTCTAAATCCTCACCAAGGAATTCAGGCGAAAGAGTGACACTGGACCTCGACACTGACACACACACACACACACACACACACACACACACACACACATGCAAGAGTTACAATTGCCTTCTAACACTCCAAAAAAATCGAAGCAACCTTAAGAAAAAAAAATGATAATCTCTTCTGTTTTTATACACCTTTAAACAACTAGATAAGAGAGGTGAATTAAAGATCGCCTCAAGATTCTAAAATTACCGAGACATCTAATAATACTAAAGTAATCGTTGTACAGGTATATGGATCATGAACGTGTTTTCTGTTTGGATAAATGTCGTGTAGTCATCTCAAAAGAAACATAAAACTACAATTTACTGTATTTTTTATTGTTATTATTATTTTTTTTTTAGGAGTTAGCGCCAGCGATCGATAGACTGAAGAATGATCAACACAATGTTATGTTGTGTCCATTACAGAGAGCAGCAGTGATACAAGGGAGTCTTGCGCGTGGGGCGGGACACTCAGGCGTCACCACACTGAAGCGACATGACCTCCGAGGACGAGAAACAGAATAAAAATGTCAGGTGTGGACTTTTGCCGGGCGTGAGACGGGTGGGGTGAGAAGGATGGGCGAGGGTGAAGGGCGAGGGGAGAACGGCTTTGCCCTTGTCTATCTCAGTCCCGTCGGAGGTCGTGGACTTTTTACAAGAAACGGGAGAATAGGAAAAAAAATACATATATAAATCTGGATGACGTGCTTCACAGTGTGGCTTCCCAAACACAAAGACAGAGTGTACCTCGATGAATATTAGTGTGTGGTTGAGGGAGGCAGGCGCGTCCCTCTCCAGCATCCCTCAGCGCACGGGCTCAGGTCAACCCTCCCTCAGGCGGCTGGCGAGAAGGTAACAAGCCGTGTTCATGTTGTTTGGGGGGGTGAACTCAGGCCATGTAACCCCCTTTGTAAGAGTCTCATACCCGCATGAAGGGATGGAGGATATATGTATGCAAAAAACAAACAAACAAAAAAATACAGGGAGGCTTTCACCATTCCCGACTGCAGTGGAGGTCTTAGCGAGGCCGGTCTGTGTGGGTTTTGCTCTTCCCCGGCCTACTGGCGATCAGCGGGCACTGCACACGCTAACTCTGGCCCGTGGGGACACACGCCAAGCTTTTCTCTGTTTGCATTTGGTTCTGAGACAAAACAAAATACTTTCTATTTTTTCTCCCAAACGCAGCCACGCACAACCACACTGTTTTTATCGAGGCATCAAGAAAACGATGCACACAAACTGCTCTCCACGTGAACCACCATTTTTCTTAGGAATGGACGCCAATATATATATATATATATATATATATATATATATATATATATA
>NC_087168.1:20204649-20222149 GCF_035594125.1 Scylla paramamosain
AACATGTAAGGAGAATTATTTAATCTATCTGATATTTAATAGTTGGACTTCTTGTAAGCAAATGATACACGATGAACCAGATGGCTTGGAAGGAATGCAGTACGTACAGTCACCTCCACATTCTTGGCTTTCGTTTTTTTTTTTTTTTTCCGGCGATAAATCACGAAAGCAGCAATTAAAAACTAACCCTCACACACACAACTAAGAACACAGCCCTAGTGCACAGCTCCTTGATACCTTCTTTCATAAAATGTTTCATTTACTTTTAAAACCAAATACCAGAACGCTCACTAATATACTATAAAACTTCCTGACCCCTTCGTCCATATTTTTTTTTTTTCATTTACAACTAAAACCCAAAGCCAGAACGCTGCCTTAATATGAAACTCCTCAGTGCATTCCTCCATAACCTCTTCACTTACTACTGAAATCCAACGCCAGAATCACCTCCCAAAGTACAAGACTCACAATCAAAACTCCCTGACCAAAGAGAACCTGCCAAGTAAGCACCTCAAAGTGTCTCCCTTCCTCCTCGCAGCGGCCCCAAGTTGGTATACTCGTACTTACGGGCTGTGGCTAAGGAGATCAGGGCGACGAGAACCAGCTGAAGGTGAAGGTACACCATTCTAAATTCTGAAAAAAAAGAGAAGAACAGTATGATAGTATAATTGATAATGTGGGACTTGAGAAAGCGCTCACTACTGATATAGATAGATAGGTACATAGATAATATGGATAAATAGATAGATAAATAGATAGTTTTAGATAAATATAGTTAGATAGATGAACAGGTACATAAATAAGACATATAAGGTATGATTAGTATGTTTTTTTTTAAACCAAGTGACTCATTTGACGATGGAAAGCAATCACAAAAAAAAAAGAAATTGACAAAGAATATTAAGAAATCTGAGTCAGTGCATCATGTCGTGGAAACTTACATGACGAAGAAAACTATACCAAAAAAAAAGAAAGAAACTCTCCCCCACAAAAAAAAAAAAAATCAAAAGCAAGCAACATTTTACTATCACCTCTCATAATATTGACAGTGACACACCAAACTAATAATAAAAAAAAGTCACCAACAACAGCAGCAGCAGCAGTAGAGGGTAGCAGCACCAGTAGCACTAACAGTAGCATCTAAGTTCAAGGGATGTTTGGTACCTTACAAAAATTATTATGACGCAAGTATTGATGAGCCATTAGTCAGGTGGAATACATATGCTCGTGCGACACCTGGGGAGAGGGGAGAGTAGTGGGAGGCAGGAGAGAGAGCCCAGGTGTGCGAGTGGAGGGGAAAAAGTGTCCGGCAGAATACAGCATCCCATCATAACCCATGGCTGGCGGCGGAATCTTGGCACATACGTATTTCGCTGATGAAAATAAATGACACTCCAGATTAAGGACAACAAGGATATCTCCTCTAGTAAAATACATCACGTCACTTTGAAGAATCGTCCTCCGGTGGCATGATACAGTGCGCCTCGTTAGACAAGCTCCGCGCCGCCCCAATATATTACTTCGGACACGCGGCCTCGCTAACTAACGAATAAAGATATATATTTGTCGTCCATCAGACCAACATCCATTAGCAGGGAGGTGAGAGAGAAAAAAAAGCACCCCTAAGGTCCGTCTTCCCTCAGACCATAACTTTTCATCTGATCATCGTTCGCGGGCAATTACACCTGACGATTCCTGGGTAGTTAGAGGCAGATGGGGCGTGAGGGGCGCGGCGCAAGGTGTGTTGGTCCTCCTCCTTGTGAACTTTGCGTCGGTAATGGTATTTATGGGGCCATGAATTACCGCGGTGGTTAATGAGGGGGAGTTGTCCATTATGAAAAAAAAAATAGTAGTAATGGATGATGAGTATGATTTCCATCTTTTCGTTGAATTATCGACGTGTTTGCGTTCGGAAGTGTGTGTGTGTGTGTGTGTGTGTGTGTGTGTGTGTGTGTGTGTGTGTGTGTGTGTGTGTGTGTGTGTGTGTGTGTGTGTGTGTGTGTGTGTCATCCATTTTTTTTACATGTTTGGAAATTATTACAAGACAAGTGACTACCTTCTTCCCTTCTGAATTAGCATTTGAGTTTGCGCGTGTGCGTGCGTGCATGTGCGTGAGTGTTTACATGTGCGTGCGTGCGTGCATTCGTGTATGTATGTATGTATGTGAATGCGTGCAGGAATATTCCCATGCGGAGTGACGTTCAAGCATGACTTTGTTGTCCATATTCCCACAAGCACAGAGTCCAGCCAAAAAAGTGGCCCATCCAGGTGTGAGGAGCCTTTGTGGCCAAACTGGTCCAGCGGGGCGGCCAGCGTCAGGCACGACCGCTTGTGCTTGCCGTCCCCCTGGTCACGCCTGGGGAGGGACGCCCAGCAGCTCGCGGGTCAGGGTGTCCCGCTACTCAAGGCACGTTTTTACTACCGCAGGAAAATTCTCATTGTCGAGGGGTGGTCGAGGTGCTCCAGGCAGGACGCATTCTTGACGCCGCTGCTTTGCTTGCATTGCTACATCAGGCATGGCAGTTCCTTGGATTGCTGTTTCTTTGTTCTGTTCTAATCTCCTTACTAAAGATGAGTTTGGTGTGTTTGTGAAACTTTCTTTTCCGATGAGGATTTGTTCTGATGGTTGAAAACAATGGCACCTGATGATAGGATGGAGACGGATAAGGTTCCTCTTAGTGTTCTTATATGAAGCATGAAGGTGTTGCTAAATCCCCAGTGTCCAGGTGAGGATCAAGAGTCCCGCGGTGAGCCTCGCCCCCACCACCCCTCCCCGCCCCCCGGCACCCGAGACAGGTTTCTAGGCTTGTCCTGACACCCTCAGGGTGCGGGAATAATGCCCAGATTTTCAACGGGGAAGACCAGTAAGATGTCCTCCCTTGTGTTATGAAGAAATGGCGTGAAATGAATACAAAACAAAAGAAAGAAAATCCGTTACAGCAGTTTAGAAGTGCGATTTTAGCTTCCCAAAAAGTTACCATGATAACAAAGATCACCACAGCATGGATGGGATGACGGAAAGAGGGAGATTACACACACAAAAAAATATATAAATAAATAAATAAATAAATAAATAAAAGAAATACACACACACACACACACACAATCTTGGAAGGATCTCAGACACAAGCCTAAGACTTGAAGGCAGGAAGCACTGGGGGCTCAGAAGCATAAACGTCTCTGGGTCAGACGAGGCGGCCACGCAGGACGCCGCTTCTCGCCGACGCCACGGGGCCGTTGGCGGCCGAGGCCCAAAGCTCTCTGTTCAATCAATAGTTAATGTTGTTCATGGGAGTGAACAGCCCCGCCGCTGACCCCTCTGGTCCCCCATGTTGCCATGCACAAGACCGGCCGCGGCGGCAGCTGTGTCGGTTTCCCGGCCAACGCACTGTCCATATACTGGTGAGCCGCCGTCGCCGCTGCGCAGGGCCGCCGCCACTTGAGCCACGGGTGGCGGTGAGCCGCGGCTCATGGCAAACCGGTAATGGCAGGACGCCTTCCGTGGGCAAGTTTCTTGGACACGAGTTTGATTTTTCAACAGTAAATGTTGGCAAAGCAAAACAAGGAAATCAGAAATATATAAGATAAACAATTCAAAATCTCCCAATATTCTCATGCACAAAACAACAGTATCACCAAAATCCACGACTGCATATAGCTGGTAAAAGAATAACATTGAAATATCTTACTTTTGCCAGTGTTGGTGTAAGCTGTCTTGGGTGCAGCACCCCTCGGCCGCCCCCTCTTCCCCCATGCACGCTTCTCACACTTCCCGCTCCCTCACCCTTCCCTCTCCATGACCACTCCACTAAACAAGTTACACTTTTTGGCGTCACCCTCTCCCGCCCACGACCCTCGCCTCCCAGCGGCCGCCGTCTTGCACACACTCCTCTACTCCTTGCTCCTTGCACCACCCTTGCCACCGCCTTGTCATCCGGGAAAAATGTGTGTGTATGTGTGTGTGTGTGTGTGTGTGTGTGTGTGTGTGTGTGTGTGTGTGTGTGTGTGTGTGTGTGTGTGTGTGTGTGTGTGTGTGTGTGTGTGTGTGTGTGTGTGTGTGTGTTCCATAGAGCATGAATAATTGTTTTATGTTCCTGTCTTTTAAATAGGATTTCCTGTAGTGACAAAGACCTCTTCTATAGTGATGAACAGATGCTTTGATTTTAGCGTTTTTTTTTTTTTTTTGTCTTTTCTTTCTTTTTTTTCTTTCCTTTTTTTTTTTTTTTGCAGTAAGTCAGAGCTTCTAAAATTTTTGTCATTCCGAGTCAAGAAACCTCGTTAGTGCAGATCAATCAAAATTACATTATTGTGTATTGAAAACTTCTACTTCGAGAGGAGAACATGCGAAAGAACAGCAAATATAAATACACGTACGTGAAAATAACACAATGGAAGGAATAAATAAGTGAACAGAGGAAACAGAAACTGATTCAAACGCAAAGGCAAGTTTGAATAGTGTTGTGTTGTGTGTGTTGTGTATGGTAGTATTTATCTTATATAGGAAACTAGCACATAAATATATGAAAGGCATAGCAAATATATATGTACGTGCATGAAAATAATGTATTGGAATAAATAAGTGAATAGAGAGAAGAGGAACTGATATAAACACAAAAGAGAACATGAATATAGTTTTGTATATGGTAGTGTTTATCTTATTTAGGAAACTAACACATGAATATATGAAAAAAAACAGTAAATATATATAAGTAGATAAAAGTAATGTAAATACATAAAAAAATAAGAAAATAAAACACAAAGATAAGCGTGAATATATATATATATATATATATATATATATATATATATATATATATATATATATATATATATATATATATATATATATATATATATATATATATATATATATATATATATATATATATATATATATATATGAAATCACCACATAAATATATAAATATTAATTAATGACTGTATATACGAATATTTATGTAACCCTATGAACAATTAAATACATGTTATAAGGTTATAATAATAGATACATACAGATAAAATTAATGTGAAATTGGTAAAGTATCTGATATATTTTGCCATATAAAGACCTACCAGTGTTTGTGTTTGAAGGAGAAAACAATAAATTTACCAAGGGAGGAGGTGAATAATTTAACATATTTTCACAACTCAGGAAGTAAAAGAATCTCAAATCTTTTCCCAACTAAGAAGGTCAATAATGTGATACATTTTTTTTCCAACTCAAAAAGTCAATTATCTCATATATTTTCCCAACCTAGAAAGTCATGAACCAAATATCTTTTCCAAAACCAGAAATATTTAACACAGAATTTGAATCCAGACAAGAAAATAAGAAACTAAGAGGAGGGCGTGTTTCTAAAAAGCAAATCTTCTCTGGAAAATACCAAGAAGCACCGCTGAAAGTCCTCTTACATTCTATCTTCTGGACTAACGCATTTGTATTTTTTCTTAGTTAATATTGCAGCATCTCCGCCAAGTCAGTAGGAATCAAGAATTATTTCAACGTGAGGAAGCAACACAAGCGTGACAAGAATAGTAGACCTCTTAGTGTTGTAAGGACAGTTGGAAGAAGCTGACGAAGAGAAAACAGAAGGCAGAAAATACACGATAAAAGGGAAGAGATAAAATATATAAAAACAGACTAAATATAACAAAAGAGAAATGAAAATTAAAGAAAAATAAAGATAACAGGAAGTTAAATATGAAGAGAGAAAAGAGGATGAAAGAGAAAACGAATGGTAACAGAAAAAAATAGTATGAATATGAAGGAAAAAGAGAGAGAGAGAGAGAGAGAGAGAGAGAGAGAGAGAGAGAGAGAGAGAGAGAGAGAGAGAGAGAGAGAGAGAGAGAGAGAGAGAGAGAGAGAGAGAGAGAGAGAGAGAGAGAGAGTTTTTAGTAAGTGACCTGTACGAAAGACCATCGCATCAGGGTTTCTTCACACACAGTCGCTTATCTCATGACCTTACCAGAACTACCCATAGGTTCCTCCTGCGGCTCTGTCAGGTGGACTTCACATCGTCTGAGCTCCAGGTGTAAGCGTGCGAAGGTGACCCCGGCTGGAGGCGAGGGGCGGCGCGGCTGAGAGAGGTAATTTCGCGTTGGCCGACGAAACACAAATCGCTTTAAGCTATAATGATGTGAACGCCAGTCATCTACTCATCCAGATTTTTTGTCATCAATTTGTTCTTTTATGGCGAAACATTCTTTTTTTGAAGTGCGATCGAACTAGGATTTTTCGAAATGATGTTGGATTCCTCGCCCTGTGTCTGAGGCATCAAATATTTCACCGTGATCCCTTTGCCATGAGAATAATCACGAGGTGGGTTGCGTCTGCTTCTCTCGTTTCTTTTGTGTCGCAATATGCTCACACAAAATATTCGTTCACGTCATCAGAAGTATAGAAAAATAACATTACCTTAATCTTCCGGTAATTAGGTTTGTCCCAAGGCAGCAAGGGAAGCGGCATGTTACAAAGGAGGACACGGACAGACTCGAGTCATGCTCTTGTTCATAATCCCGCCAGGATGGATAAGAGTAATGATTGGAAAATAACTAGTATATTATGTTGTTGCTTTCTACCCTCTAAAAATATACGCTATGTTGTGTTTCTTGAATTGCAAAGCGTCTTGGAGTGAATATTTTGAGATCTCTTTTACTCCAACCCCTTCAGGCTGGCACCATCACACACCATCACCACCAAACACCACTATGACTCACCATTACCCCATCCAATAAATGCACCACCACATGCAACCACCACAAGTGTCTCTACTTCAGATTACCATCCGAAAAAGACACCACCACCATTCACCACCACTCCCAAACACACCACCAAGCATTCATCACCACTCCTATCAACCACCAGCACAACAACACATCCTTTTAAACCTGTAAACACCACTACCACTACATATCACCACACGCAACCATCATAATACTCAGTCACACGCACACACACACACACACACACACACGCACCACTACACTACCACACAGACCATCACATATACACATATACACAGCACCACTCCAGACACATCAGACCCTCAAGTACAGATAGACCCCTTGGCCGCAGCAGACCCGTGCCCTCGACTCCCAGTGCATGTCATACTCAGTTCCCAGCTTACCTTCTGCAGCAAACTCCTCCCGCTGCAGGTAAGCTTCCCCTGCCCTGCGCGACTGGGCGGCTTCTGCCATGAGTCTCCAAACTCGTCGCATAATTACCATGAGAATTGGAACGAAAATATTATTCCACGAAACAACAGTCCCTAATATGGTCGCCGGCTATCAATTAAAATTTAAAAACAATAGAGGATTTTTTCCTGCGATTGTTTCGAAAAAAACAAAGACTATTTTTTTTTTCTTTTTTTTTGAGAAGAAAAGTATCCAGCTTGTCTCTCTTTGCCAGATGAATTTTTGTGCCTGTCTGTTTGTCTGTCTATTTGTCTGCTTGCCTGTCTCACTGTCTGTCCGTCTGCGGTATGTACGTCTGTATGTCTGGTTGTCCGTTTGTCTGTATGTATGTAACTGTGTATGTATGTATGTATGTATGTATGTATGTATTTATATATTTCCAGCTATATTTTTTGTTCATGTATGTCTGTCTGTTTCTCTCTCTCTCTCTCTCTCTCTCTCTCTCTCTCTCTCTCTCTCTCTCTCTCTCTCTCTCTCTCTCTCTCTCTCTCTCTCTCTCTCTCTCTCCACACACACACACACACACACACACACACACACACACACACACACACACACACACACACACACACACACACACATCTTATTTCACTGCTAATTTCGCACGTCTGCGTGTCTCATTCGCTGATCGCTAATGCTGCATAATCAGAGCTGTCACATGAAAGTCATTCTGCTTAGTTGATTGGCCATTATACGCGGATAAAATCGAATATAATATTTTAGACTCCCAAAACTCACTCTATTTTTTCCCCTACTCTTCACCTGGCGAATATCTTGAGGACACTAATATAGACAGCGATCGCCAATATTCTGGGGCACTTAATGAACTCAAATCGAAGGCTTCTGAGAGGTAAAAAAAAATATATATATATATATTGCCAAAGTGTCCGGTCAAATGTAATATATTTTCTTCGACAAATTAAAACTTGATAGCCGCATAATTTTTCTTTCCCGGAATAAATAAACGAGGACCAGGATGCATTTCTGGGGATCATTACAGTGAAGGTTATTTTTGTCCTTATTTCACGACACGACTTGGGGAGTGACTCAAGGCAGGCGATAGTCAGGCTCTCAAGTGTCGGGGCGTCGGGAGGCACAGGAGAGAGTGCGGGAGTCGTTGTCAGTCCGAGCTAGTGAACTTAATAATTTTACTTTCTTATTTATGTTAGGGAGCTCCGAGGGAAACGCGAGCGAGTCACGATACTAAAATTGATATAAGAAGACTGGCCAATGGATGCGAAAACTATATATAAGAAAAAAAAAAAATGAGTTTCCTTGACGACCAGCTCAAAAAAAAAAAATAATAATAGCAAGACGCTTCCGGTAATAAATTAGTCAAGACTTGGGAATTTCTTTCTATAATAAACAATTCTGAGTGAGCGAGCGGCCATCTTTTCATTTTTTTATGTGTACCTGGTCAGATTACTCATCAAAAAAATAATAAATAAATAAATAAATAAATAAAAGAGAGTTATTCGAGGTTGAAGATGCTGCCATGACAACACAAGACAGGGAATCCACGATGCTAAAATACTGTGGAGAATGAAATTGGTATTTAGAAACGCGAGGCGGAGAAGCACGTCTTGAGCGGCCAAAGTCAACATCGACATAAAAATATCCGTGTAAGTAGTTTTGATTATTTTCTTCAGACACCATAGACGCTGCATTTTATCAGTCATCAATTCTGTGAAGGCTTTGCATATACATAAAACTACATAGAAGCGAAAATAGGTGAAAATAAGTTTGGAAACTATGTGTGCAGTTGTAAAGTATTAAAAAATCCATATAAATTAGTAAACATGAATATTATGGTGTATTAATCACATGTTCCCTGCTTCCTGTTCTAGAGGAATAGGAAATAACACTTTACAAACCTATAGATGAAAAAAAAATGGATAAAAAACCAACCAATCAATTAAACTATTATCTAAATAAATAGAGAAATAAATAAATAAACAAATAAATGAATAACACATAAAATAAACTAAGCATATTTCCCTTAACATGAATCTTATGAACAGAATTTTCACTCGATTAATCAGAACCATTACCAAGTCACTTGCACATGCCAGATCAACACGAAAGGTCAACACTCGGGCTCTCCTAAGGCTTAGACTCACCAGACACACCACCTTCATTGCCCCCATCCTTACGACGCACTGTACCTCTCATCCTTAGACAAGATCACCAAGAAACAACATCATGCAAGGAAAACTGAAGCACTGACACAAAATTAAGGGACGAGGAAGGAAAAATGTGAAGTGTGCAAAATTATATAAAGTTAATAAGAGAAGGAGGAGGAAGGAGAAGCAAAATGAAGAGAAATAACGTCGGAGGAAATTAGGTGTAGCAGAATTTTTGAGGAATTTATATGAAGAAGTGAGAATTGTTATGAGAGAGAGAGAGAGAGAGAGAGAGAGAGAGAGAGAGAGAGAGAGAGAGAGAGAGAGAGAGAGAGAGAGAGAGAGAGAGAGAGAGAGAGAGAATGACAGACACACAGACAGATACACAAAAACACGCATACGCACAAAGAAAAAAAAAAAGAGAAATACAATGCCAAAAATATATATATAAAAAAAAGAAAATAAACACCAATGAAGGTAATAGCAAGAAAATGAGAAACAATAAGAAGAAAACATAACACAAAGACATTTCTGAACATTTCCGAATAAAAGACAGAAAATAAGAAAAAAAAAATACAAGAAAACAAGAATGATAAGAAGAAAAGCAAGTAAAGAGAGAAGGAAAAAAAAAAGACAAAAAAAAAGAGTTAGAAGAGAAGCAGGTCATAATAACAAGGGAAGAGGAGCCGACAAGATAAAGAGAGTGACAGAGACAAACAAGACCACGCCGCGCCATGCAATAAAGTCGGCACGTCAACGCCAGTGCTGCCTGCATGACCAGAGGCTGATGCATGACGCCTCCTGTGTGTGTGTGAGTGTGTGTGTGTGTGTGTGTGTGTGTGTGTGTGTGTGTGTGTGTGTGTGTGTGTGTGAGTGTGTGTGTCTGTGTGTGTGTGTGTCGAGAGGAACTGTATGGCGTGTGTATGTATGAGTATATAGGACTAGGATGTGTGTATGGTGTACATGTATGGTGTGTGTGTGTGTGTGTGTGTGTGTGTGTGTGTGTGTGTGTGTGTGTGTGTGTGTGTGTGTGTGTGTGTGTGTGTGTGTGTGTTTGAGTGAGTGTGAGTGAGCGAGCGAGCGAGCATGCGTAAGGACAAAAGCAAGAACCAAAATATTTGACAAAGAATGGTTGGACGAGCTCTCACCAAACTTCATACAATTACTCGGCATCAAACTAAGTTAAATCTGCTTGATTTTTAGTGCTGATTGCTCCGGATATTGACTGAATGAAAATATAAGAGAATATAACTCTATAAAAAAAATATCACAGTCCCCCTTGAAATAGTTTTTTTTCTTTAATTGTATGCATTGTGTATCGATTTGTGTGCATATTCTTATAGGAATGTATAGGCCCCGTGCTGGCGAGGATCTGGGGAAGGCCTGAAGGAGGAGATGCTACTGTAGGACTCGCAGGAGCGCCACCACCATCACCACCTTCAGGAGTTGTAGTAGTAGTAGTAGTAGTAGTAGTAGTAGTAGTAGTAGTAGTAGTAGTAGTAGTAGTAGCAGTAGTTGTAGTAGTAAGTAGTAAATAAACAAATAAACTAATAAATAAATGAATATATAAAATAAAAATGGTTATAAAGATGATGATGATGATGATGATGATGATGATGATAATATTAGCAATGATGATGATAATAATAATAATAACAACAACAACAACAACAATAATAATAATAATAATAATAATAATAATAATAATAATAATAATAATAATAATGCTTATAACAACAACAGAAACAACAATAACAACAACAACAACAACAACAACAACAACAACAACAACTAACCATGACAACAACAACAACAACAACCATGACACCAACATCAGCAACAACGACACTAATAATGAACAACACTAATTCTTCCCACAACAGTATTGGAGAATCAAGAATGCTCGTTAATCATTTGTCATAAACCAAACGTTGGTAACCATACTTATTTGTGTACTTGTTATCTGTCTATTAATCAATTTCACTAACTAATTTATTATTAACACACACATAAGCCCTCTCCCTCTCTCTCTCTCTCTCTCTCTCTCTCTCTCTCTCTCTCTCTCTCTGCAACAGATCGCATAAATGAAAGTGAAAGGTGTTTAATAGATGCCATAATATTTCACTGTAAGAAAAATCAAGAACTAAGCGGAATCCGAACTCTTCCAATAAAATTTGCTGAGTACTTTACAACAAAAGCAATATAATCAGTGGAGAAACTCGCAGGAACAAAATATATAGGGTAGAGGTATATTTGTATCTTATATGATGCGAGGTGAGGGGGAAAAAGTGCTTCTTCTCCAGGCATCTTCAGGGAGGCGAAATGCTGTGGCTGTTGATGCGTGAAGTTTGAAAGGCCGGAGACCCTCATGAGGATGCACGGCTGTGTATGCGAGGACATGAGGTGTGTGGGATGGTCTGCCTCCGCCCCGCCCGCAGTGGAGGCTCGCAGCGTCTTCCCCGCCGCCGTAATGAGGAGGCAGCGGCGATGCATGGCGAATATTCAGAAAAATCGATGAATCTTGTTAGAGCCTCGTCGCCTCGCTCACTCTGCCGCTCTTGCTAATGCGGACGTAGGTAGAAAAAAAAAAGTTTTTCTAACTCCTGACCACACTCCATAAAAATATTTGAAAAATAAGTTGCAGTTGCATGTTTTTTTTCCTCCTGCTCCACCATCATTATTCATTAACGCCCTTTTTGTGTAAATTTATATTCCGTAGGGGAACAATTCCTCACTGTCGAAACAAATCAAATTACAGTGACGTCGCAGCGACAAGCCGAGCTCTCTCTGCAGCTCTCACCGTGGGAGCCTCCTCTTGCCCCTTCCCCCCGACCCCCCTGCCTCCTTTTCCTTCACCTCCGGCAAGACAGCCACCCTCGTTTTCCACATTCCTTCCACATCTAAACCCTTTGTCCCCCCCCCTGCCTCTCCCCATCAACAGGGGAATTTCAGAAGGGCGATCCCAAGACGACAGACTGGGGAGCGACGCGTCTGGAAGTTGGAGGAAGGAGCAGCAGTGTTGGGGTGAGGCAGTCGAGGGTAAGGAGGAAGGGCCAGCGGTGGTGGGGGAGGGCCGCTCAAACTCTGGTACACCCTATTATTTCCACAAATTCCTGCCTCTTTTAAGCCGACGCGAGGCTAGGTTCGAGAGAGAGAGAGAGAGAGAGAGAGAGAGCCGAGAGAGAAAGAGGCTCCCGAAAAAAAAGTAAACACAATTCATGCAAAATAGAATACAGATAGAAACTCATCATGGAACAGAGGGGGAACTTTTTTTGGGGCTGGAGAAAATTTCAAATGTATGAGAGTCGGAGTTGCCAGGAGTCGCCGGGCAGCAGGGAGAGCGACGAGTGAGAGGCGGACTGAGCAGGGACGTGGAGCCTCGTCTGTGTCATCAAACACAAGTTTATTCATCACGGGTGAAGGACACGACGAAAAATCCTGCCAGGGAATGATGAAATGATGATAACTGGGAGGAAAACATTGTGGGCGCCGGCAGGAGGTGAGCCCCGTATCGACTTGCTTGTTCGGCGCATGGCAGGTGGCGGCTCGAGGCGCATGCAATTTTCTGTTTTATATGTTTTCGATCAGCGACGTCCACGTGCACACTCCACTTGAGCTGCGAGGGAGGGAGGGTGAGAGTCCGAGGCTCCGGATGAGGCGGGATGGGAGAAGAGAAAGAGAGAAAGAGAGAGAATAAAGAGAAGCGGAGGGAAAGCAAGGAATTAATGAGGAGTGTTACTGAAAGCTGCGGCTGACGCGGGAGAAGAGAAAAAAGCTCGGACAAACCAGTAGATAAACAGAGACCACGGCGAGGAGACGCAGAGAGACGCGTGTTCCTGCACCGGGGATGGAAGTTAGTAGAGCCTGTGTTGCAAACTCTATGTTACAACACAGGACAGTAAAGTAGAGTAGATGAGAGAGAGAGAGAGAGAGAGAGAGAGAGAGAGAGAGAGAGAGAGAGAGAGAGAGAGAGAGAGAGAGAGAGAGAGAGAGAGAGAGAGAGAGATGAGAGAGAGAGAGAGATGAGAGAGAGAGAGAGAGAGAGAGAGAGAGAGAGACTAAAAGAAACGGAAGAGGAAGAGTGATAGAAAGCGAGAGCAAAGCAGGAAAAAAATAACCTCAAGTGGGCGGCTCTGATGAACGCGGACCAGCAGCCAATTTCCCAGCCTCTCTCTTTCTCTGTGCTGAGCGATATCATGTGGAGCCAAAATAAGTCCCACAAGAACGAACGCTGCAGAAAATTAGCCGCGCCTCTAATCCCGTGCTTCAAAATCTGCCCAGTCCGCCAAGGCCTCGGTCCAGCGTCATGACTCCAGTCCATCACAAACTGTTGCATGCATGGAAGCCATTGGCCAGCGCTTGACCAATGGCCGAGCCTCCTCAACCACGCAGAAGGAAACGGACAAATCGCAGGTTAGGAAGCGCCCGGCCCAAGAGGCTTTTGAGAGCAGTGAATACATCGCGCGGGGATCCCAACATAATTTTCAAGCCGGACCCATGTTCACTTTTGGTAATGCGGGGTAATTCACCGACGGCAGCCCGGCGTAGAAGGGTATGCATTTTTATTCACGTGCCAGGATTATACATATATTCTTTTTTTCATCCAAGAGGCGGGAGATAAGTGTGAGCCGAGTGGGCGCAGCGGGCGGCGAGCTGCGGTCTTGGCCTCCTTGATGCTGTGGTCCGCTGTGGTTCTGGTTTCATTTCGCAAGAGCTGATGGAAACAATTTAGCTTACGCCCCCCGCGGCCCGCAGCGGCGCTCCCCGGCCAAATGTATTTTCTCTTTAATTAAATATCCAGATACATTTACGGCAAGCAAGGCGGACTGGAGCGGCCAGGACGGGAGGGAGGAAGGGGCCTGGCGGGCAAGCAGTGCAGCCTCGCCTCATTGCCGCACCTGGCCGCCAGAGGGAGGAGAGAGTCACGGATTCCTCAAAATACCGAAAATACAGTACCTGATGCAACGATACGGAGCGGATGCTGAGCCTGACATTAAAAAGAATGGAGAAACATTAAGGGCGTGCCCATTAGCGGAGCGTCGGGCGGGCTGCTGCAGGAGCTGGTCGCCGCCTGCCGCCCGCCACCTGCCGCGCCGCCTCCCAGCGCTGCCAATCACAACACAACGCCACTCCTACCGCGAATTTTATTGGGCCATTCCTATCCATTATTACTCTTTTTTTCCCTCTCCCTCTTTTTAAACTGGAGGCCGTTTTATTCAGACGTTCTTGCTCTAATGTTGATATGGATGGAATATTCGACTAGTGCGTTTCTCGTAGGCTTTCCTCTCCTCTATATTCCTCCCAATACTGCTCAGGAATGGGATGAAAAAATGGGAAAAAATAAAGTTTCATTGACCTGTCTTTCTTTTTCGAGGGCTTGAGAAAAGTGGTGTGCGTATGTGCCTCTGTGTGTGCGCCTCTGTGTGTGTGTGTGTGTGTGTGTGTGTGTGTGTGTGTGTGTGGTGTGTGTGTGTGTGTGTGGTGTGTGTGTGTGTGTGTGTGTGTGTGTGTGTGTGTACGCGCGCTATGGGACTCGTTCACCCACATGCCCTCACTTGTTGGAGATTGTGAACTCGTGTGGCGGAAGGTGATCCAAGCGCCCCCTGGTGGTGGTGGTGGTGGTGGTGGTGGTGGTGGTGGTGGTAGCGGTGGTGGTGGTGGTGGAAGGTGGTGGAGGCTGGAGGGGAGAAGTGGGAGCGAGGAACATGTGGGGGGAGGGGGGAGAGAGAACGATGATGGGGGGAAGGGCTGAGGAGGGAGAAAGGAAAGGAGGGGAGAAAAAAATAATGCATGATGGGTCTGTCCCCTTGTCTTCTATTCTCTTGTCTTGCCTCAGTCACCCCGGTCACCCCTTCCTCTCAGACACCCGACACACCCCACCAGACACACCCAGACGACAGCCCTACACTACATTACCCCTATCACAACCAATGTCTTTCCAAAATACTGCCAAGACGTTTAGACAGCCAAAACACACAACATACCCAAAGATACTCTCGATTTCTCCAACACATATAAAAAAAAGTGAAACCAGCAGCACAACCTTTAATATGTTCTACAACAGGGACCCCAAACCCCAAAGCCAAACCCACAAGACATCCAAAACAGTACCCCCTCCATCTTCTCTGCCACTCTCCCCCACCCTCCCTCAAAAAAACAAACAAACAAACAAACAAACAAACAAACCTAAACACATCAGCACATCCCAAAATACCCAAATACTGGATGCTCAGTTTTCACCACCGCCCACCCTCACACTCGCGCCCATTGTACGCCCACCCTCGCCCTTCCCTGCACCCGCCCATACCTGCTAAACACAAAGACAACTCTAATAGTATTGTACCACATTAAATTTCTATTTGAGTAAGCCTGTTAATGGCATTACAGGGAAAACGAGGATGACGTATGGGAATAAAGTCAGAAATGCTCCGCGCACATACTACAAAACCGAATTAGAGGAAAAGGTAAGTAAATCAATTAGCAGGAACAGAGACATATAAGCAGATGAAGCGATTAAGCGCCGGCTACATGGGAGGCTACAAAAATACACTGACACGGATCAGTGTTTGGGAAGCATGAATAAATGCAAATATCGACACATCAACGCACACGACAACACATAGACTGACCGTAACGCCAATTCTATGCGAATACGGGAAGTGTAAAAGTGCAGCGCCATGACAAGCGTTGCCTTCGAACCGCGGGGAAAAGTGCTCGCAAAAAGGCCAGAAAAAACATAGACATTTGGATGGAAGACAAGGTGAAAGGGAAACATACCTGGAGAGAGAAAATGGAGGAGGATGGGCACAGGTGGAGGTGAATTCAGGAGAAAATACAAGAAAGTTATGCATTTTCACGTTCATGTATCGTGAATTTCAACAAGGCAGTTCTTACCTTGACTTGTAACTCCTCCTTCACTTATTTTGTGACTGGAGAATCTGGGAGACCGTGGAAGTGATAGATGTGGAAGCAAAGTGAGTGTAGGAGGGAGAGTGGGAGGGAGAGGGGAGTGAGAGAGGCGAGAGTGGGCAGGAGGGGAGGGAAAATGAGACACAGGGGGAGTGGGAGATGAAGTGGGAGGGAGAGTGAGGGTGAGTGGGCAGCCTGTGTTTCTCGTATTCCTGTATGTCAATCTAACACACGCACACATAAAAAAAGGAAGGGAACATAGAGCAGTTTACAAGTGAGCAAGGATAATTACACTGATGCACGCGCCGCTGTGTAATTAATGCAATTCTAATCACGTAGATCATGGAGAAAAATATCCAGTGAGAACCGTGTGATCTCTTAAAGTCTTGCAGAGAAAAGAAATAAATTACATTTTTTTTTGATGAGTAAACACAATTTTTTTCACCAGCTCCTCACGTAATCATAAGGTGAAAATATTAAATAAAAATAAAAAAAATTGAAGTAGACAGAAGAATAAGAAATAAATTACGTATCTCAACACATGTATATTATAATTTGACTTCTTGACATACTCTCAGCGTCAGTGCCTTCCTCAGGAGCTGCCTCATCCCCGCCCTTCCCTTCCTTCCCTTCCCTTACTTCAGGAGCACCTCAGACCAGGAGCTCGTTTTCCTTAGAGTTTTTTCGTGGGGCGCCCAGATGGAGATCCCTGACGTACGAGATGCCACACATACTACTCTATCAGTCCTTCGCTACCCATTCGCTTCTGTGATATAGATATGGGGATTCTGTTTTGTTCTCTTCTGGCTTATGAAGAGAACGCCGCTATGATCGATTGGAGGAGAAATATAATAGGGAAGGATATAATTTTCGCTCTCCAGTAACACACACACACACACACACACACACACACACACACACACACACACACACACACATACACACACATACAGAAATCTTATTCAAGCAGTTATTTACTAATTTGACTCACTACTGATATACAGACTTGAGCTATGTATAGTCAAAATTCCCTCTCATTACCAAAGGGGGAGAGAGAGAGAGAGAAAAAAAAAAAAAACCTACAGTAATGCATAAGGAAATTAACCCCTACAAATAAAGACACGCCCTACAGAAACAAAACAGGGACAGTGGATGTTAATATGTGACAGAACATCATGACCTGTCGCCTCTTCAACGTCAGCGGATGCCACCCACCGCCACCTCGGAACAAATGACATTGCGTGTACCATTAAATATGGATCACGCCCCTCATG
>NC_087168.1:20227149-20254649 GCF_035594125.1 Scylla paramamosain
TGGATGAAAGGAGGTGAAAGTGAGACTGGTGGATCGTGATAATGTGCATGACTAATGTGAATGACCAGTATTATTATAATTGGCCATGACTGAAATAACGTCCACATCATCTCTACACTCACACATATAGTAGCAGTAGTAGCAATAGTAGTAGTGGTGGTGGTGGTGGTGGTGGTAGTGGTAGTGGTGGTGGTGGTGCACTGACGAAATCATACAAAATCCCAAAGAAATACAAAATTAATCTTGTATTGTGGAAATTAACACGATAAGCCACTTCCTTACACATACTCGCTTACACCCACACCTACACCACACACGTACACCAACACACACCTACGTACACCCACTACAACCAAGCACCTACACTCACACACCTAACTACACCCACTATCCACCCACACCCACATCTACACCCACACCCGAACTAGCAGCACTGCAAGACCTCCACTGACTCTTTAGGATACAGAAAAAAAAAAAAAAAGGTTTTATATATACAAAAAATGTGGGAGCAGAAAATGCAAGGCTTCGTGATCAGCGCTGCCTCTCGCTCGCCGGCCCTCGAGTCCAATAAAGCATTTCATGGAGGCAAACGAACAATCCAAATGTCATTAAGTAAAGCACACACACGATGGGAAAAACCTGACAAATGAACTTTAATGCAGATATAAACCCAAACACTATACGGTAGACGTGCTCGTGCTTGTACACACACACACACACACACACTCACGTGAGAGAGAGAGAGAGAGAGAGAGAGAGAGAGAGAGAGAGAGAGAGAGAGAGAGAGAGAGAGAGAGAGAGAGAGAGAGAGAGAGAGAGAGAGAGAGAGAGAGAGGAGAGAGAGAGAGAGAGAGGAGAGAGAGAGAGAGAGAAGCATAATATGGAGTATGTTTGCATCCTGAAGTTCAATTTAGAAAAGTTTGTATGTACTCATATAATAAAGTTTCGCGACCTGGGAAAATTCCAGTGGTACTTAACCCCGCATCGGAATAATTGAAAACAAAATGAAGCACCCTCGTCCAGCATTAAAAATCGAAACGGTCATAACTATTGTCCATAATAAATGCGACGACTGGATGGGGCCTGACCTGTGTTTTTTCCTAGGGCGGGTGTTGACCAACTTGCCCCGGAGGGAGATGGACGCCGGCAAGAGAGGCAGCGGGCGCCAACACACCTACAAATATTTGCTTCCGGTTGAGCAAACAAGGAGGATGGGCCAAGCTGGCGAGGCAGTGAGACCTTGCTTGGAAAGGCAGAGGGCAGGGCGGAGGACGAGGACGCGGACGAGGAGGACGAGGGACAGAGGAGGAAGAGGAAGAAGAAGAGGAGGAGGAGGAGGATACACACAGAGAGAAGGGGGTAGGGGAGAAGGAGCAATGACACGTAAAGGAAGGAAAGAGAATGGAGAATCAGGAGGGAGGAGGAGGAGGAGGAGGAGGAGAAGTAAGGGAGGAAAGAGGTAAGGCGGGGAAAAAGGGGAATGGAGGGAGGGAAGAAGCAATGAACCTGGAATGGGAGGGAAAAGGGAGAAGACCTGGAGGAGGGAGGGGAGAGAACGAGACATTAGCGTGCTTGAGGTTGGGAGAGGAGGGAGGGACGATGACCTGTTGAAGAGAGAGAGAGAGAGAGAGAGAGAGAGAGAGAGAGAGAGAGAGAGAGAGAGAGAGAGAGAGAGAGAGAGAGAGAGAGAGAGAGAGAGAGAGAGAGAGAGACGCAGCAGGAGGAGGAGGAGGAGGAGGAGGAAGGCTGAAGCAAGAAGAAAGACCCCAGGGAGCTGATGAAAAAAAGCATCGGGAGTGATTGCTTGTTCCGGAGTGCTAATTGCAGACCTGAGACTCTCTGGAGGGCGTGGAGGGAAGGAGAGGCAGGCGGGGGAGGCTAAAAAGGCGTCGACCAGTTAACAAGGAGCAATGAGAGGAAGGTGAGGGGCCGGGAAAGTTAGTGTGTGTAAAGCTGAGGGGAAACTAAATATAATAGGCAAATTGATCAAGTTTTCAGACGGAGAGTTGCTGTGTATTTGTGATTTTCCGATACCTGAAGGCGAGGCAAGGTGAGAATTCTACCGATGATACCTGTAATTAAGGTGAGTGACGGGAAATGAGGATGTGATTAAGTACGTGGTATTTATCAGGGGAGATTCTTGATATATAAAAAAATAAGTCTGAAAGGATTTACATTATTGGTGGGAATATCAAAAGAAACGTGTGTGTGTGTGTGTGTGTGTGTGTGTGTGTTAAGGGGAAGAACAAAGAATGCCTGAGCTCAGCATAACGAAGGGGGTCATCAAGTCTGCGGAAACATCAAAGGGCGTGCAGGAGAGCCAGGAGCCGCGAGGAGCCGCAGGGAGGAGGATGTGCAAGACTTCACCTGTGCAATTAATTAATTACGTTTGACTACGATTAAGGAGCGGAAGGTGAAGGAGACACGAACGGAGGGTAAATAAAGAAAACACACAATAATAAAAAGAACATTCACTGCTCTGTCATTCTCAACTTCCAACATTTTTTTTATGGGTGACTCAACAAAATGTCTCCTCCTGACCCTCCTTGATTTGGCGCGGAGAGAACCGCCACCGCCGCCTTCACCACCACACACTCACAGACACGGAAAAAAAAAGAGTGTAAATATATATATACATGCATATAACTTTGGGTGAATTTTCAACTTCCACGTGTCCCGCAGTCCTTAATGGTGCAAGGAAAATAACGGGGAAAAGTGACAGAAAAAAATGTTCGTAAAAAGTTCGAAAACTCATTCTGAATGTAATTAAGCTGGGCCGGTAAAATTCCGACGGCCAAGTATCAGGTCTCGGTTGCCAGAGGTGTTGTTATCAAGCGTTTTAAAGGTCGAGGTTTTTAGCTTCAGGCGAGGCGAGGATGCTAAGGCTGCCTGTCCTCGGAAGCAGCGATTAATCGATCTATCTCCCTCTCTCTCTCAGCACGGCGTCTCCTTTTATTGAATCGCATCTCCCTTCCCTCGCTCTCTCTTCCATGGACGCAACATGGCCCAGCTGTCGTATTTTTACGTTTGTGATGGTGACTAAGATTTCCTAAGAGGAGGTTACTGTCTTAATGCTGTGTGGAACTGCATTATGGGGCGTCAGATAGCAATACTATAGATAATAATTTATTTGCCTTAATTTTTTTCTTGCTTTTTTTTTTCCCCTCCTCCTCCTCCTTTTCCATGTCCTCCATCGCCATCGTCTTCCAATACTAATCAAAGGTTACGCATTATGATCTTTAAGAATATTTTTTCAAGTTATTATCCCCAGGCATAATCGCCTTAACAAGCTTAATCAACATTTCCATAAAAGAACATTATCATAAATTAAGAAATAAAACACGCGCACAACTGACACCCGCCCGCCTGATGAGCGAGCACCGCCGCGGCCTGGAGTTGGTGACACTGCTGCCAGCCACCTAGCAGCAGCAGCAGCAGCAGCAGCAGCAGCAACAGCAGCAGCAAGTAGGAAGCAGCAAGCAGCAAGCAGCAGCAGGCAGGCCGTGACGGTGTGCTGCTGAAACATTACATGGGCTCATTAACACACACTCAGACACAACACACACTCAGACACAACATACACACACACACACACACACACACACACACCACACACACACACACACACACACACACACACACACACACACACACACAAAAGCATCTGTTTGTCTGTCTTTACCTACCAGTGCTGGTGTATATGCAAGTGTGCCTACGATTATATGTGCAAGTAATATATATATATATATATATATATATATATATATATATATATATATATATATAGAGAGAGAGAGAGAGAGAGAGAGAGAGAGAGAGAGAGAGAGAGAGAGAGAGAGGAGAGGAGAGAGAGAGAGAGAGAGAGAGAGAGAGAGAGAGAGAGAGAGAGAGGAGAGAGAGAGAGAGAGAGAGAGAGAGACGGACATACATTTACTCTTGAGGATCCATGTAAACACACACACAGAAAATGCTGTGTGTGTGTGTGTGTGTGTATGTGTGTATGTGTGCCTCCCCGCGCGTTCACATGTGCTTCAGTGTGTTATTCGCCAAAATAATGCACAAAACAGTCGATACGAAGATACACACACACACACACACACACACACACACACACACACACACACACACACACACACACACACACATGGACATGCACACATAGGATCCCTTCACCCTAGCCCACCCCACCCTTGCCACCCCACCCTCCCTTCCCCACCGGGCAGCAGATGCATGGTGGCTGCGGGGAGGCTGGGGGGCGACTAGACGTGGCTTGGCTTGGCTTGGCGCGGCGTGGCGAGAATACGAGAGGGCGCTGTGGTGGCGAGGCTTGGGTGGCATGGGCGCCTCTTAATGCCGCCCCATCAGGTTCTCCATCGCCCCGGTAATGACTCGGTGGTCCGCGGGGTCTTTTTCCTTCTAACCTAGCGTTGGTGCCTCCCAGCCGCCCTCTGGCCCCCGCTAAACACGCCGCCCTCCTCCGCCGGCCGCCTGTAGTGCAATTTATCCAGCGGCGCCAGCGATAGATTTATTCCTTTCATTACACTCTGGAGCTGCAAGTTTATTTCCTGCACTTGCTCGCAGGGAGAAAAATAAAACACGCCGCATTTTCCCTTAGCGCTTCGGAAACACAGGTGAAATAGGAGGACGCGGCTCGGGGAATGGAGGGGAGGGCGCGCCCATCACCTAGTACCTGCCCAGGGAAGGGATGGGAGGAAGGCCCCGGAAATTCTGTTACCTTACCAATAGAGATGAATTTCGCGAGTTTGTATTGCGTAAGATAGAAAACGTAACGAAATTAGATAATACTCAGTTCGCTATTTTTATTTATTTATTTTTTTACGTCATTTTTTTTTCTCTCCTCCTTCCTTTGCTTTTTGCGGTCTTTTATTCGTGCATTTTTTTGTATGTGATCGCATGAAGCTGCTTTTTTTTCACACACTGGCGTGCTGTTTTGTGCCTGTGGATTGCAGTGAGGTGAGGTGAGGCGAGGTGAGGTGAGGTAGAGAAGCTGCCGGGACAGAGTTGTGAGGTGACAGAGTGTCGTAACAAGCTGTGAAGACGTGACCGTGGCTTTGTAGGACATTACACGCTGTCTGAAAGTTAAAAGTGAGAATTTGTCTATAACATGCTGAGAGAGAGAGAGAGAGAGAGAGAGAGAGAGAGAGAGAGAGAGAGAGGAGAGAGAGAGGAGAGAGAGAGAGAGAGAGAGAGAGAGGAGAGAGAAGAAGAGAGAGAGAGAGAGAGAGAATAATTTCCCCTACATCTCCCAACAGCATCTCAATTTTATTTCCATATTACAACAGAGACGAGCGCCGAAGCCACCAACGTTACCTTTACTAAACCTTCCACTTCCTTAATCACAATGAAAAAAAGAAGACAAATAATGAGAAGTAATAGACTGAGAACCAGCAAATCTTTGACGTTTTAACGCAGCATCCACAGACGTTCAGCGACGCAGAGGGAAAGGAAGAAATTGGTGTTGGGCCCTACGTGGGAGGACCAAGGGACAGAAAAGGAGTGAAAGGGAGATGAAACGAACGAGGCTCACCTTTGGCGGTAGATAACCCAAGATGCTGCGGCGCCTAAATTGAGGGAGAATGATAGACCGATCAGAACAGCACGATGGAGAAATAGGAAGGGAGAGAGGGAGGAGAGAGAGAGGGAGTGCGGGTGGGAGGAGAAGGAGGAGGAGCTGGTGGGTTGGTTATAGGCAGAGCGAGGGGAGGGTGGAAAGGGAGGGATGGAGGGACGGAGGGAGTCATAGGGTGGCTGGTATGGGGAGAAGGGATAAAGAGACTCACCGAGGGACCGATTTATATTTAAAGGTATGAATGGTATCCCTCTATCAGGCCACGGTGCTACCTACTCGTTGTGCTGCAGCGAATGTTACCTCTTCATTTAGCTGCTTCTCCAGTGTATATGGGCAGAGAGAGAGAGAGAGAGAGAGAGAGAGAGAGAGAGAGAGGAGGAGAGAGAGAGAGAGAGAGAGAGAGAGAGAGAGAGAGAGAGAGAGAGGGATGAGAGAGAGAGAGAGAGAGAGAGAGAGAGAGAGCGCAAGGACAAGAGCGAGAAAACAGACAAAAGACCTCAAAAATACCAAACAAATAACCCAACGACCTTTAGCTTCAGACCTGAACAACCTCAATTTTCGCCCAGGCCACGCAAGACACCCTGCCCCCAGCCTCGCGTTCCCAGCACCGCGACGCGACCCCTTCTTGACCTTACCTCCGCGTGTAATCGGGGAAGAAAAACGCATACAATTATAATCTTTTTAATGGCAGGTGATGGTCGGCGACGTATGAGCAGGTGGCGGAGGGTCGGGGCGAGCGAAATAGCCAGGGAATTTTACCGTTAACGTCAGGAATTGCCAGTATCTTGCGCCTACGACCTAGTTACTCTGGCGGGCGTGTTTGTTATTCGTTAGCGGGTTGTTCCATAGCTCAAAACTCGGGATTATTAGATCTCGCCTTTCAGATTTAGTTCCAAGTTAGCCGACGTATTTTTCGGGGTGAGGGACACGCAGATCATTTTTGCTGCAGCCGCCGTGCCGCCAGCGCTCCCTGGTTTTTATATCCAGATTACGTCCGTTTCATGCCAGCTGAAAAAAAAAGGGGTGTACGACAAAATATTGCAGGGAGCCAAAAATATCTCCGCCATAATGAACAAATACGGAAAAAACAAGACACTGAGTGACGACACTGCCGGGCGAAAACAAGGTCTTTTCCGGAATGGTTTGTGCTTTTTGGCGAGACGTTCCAAAGATGCGTCTCTCCGGAAACACTATTGCAAGGTTCAAACTCGCGTCCCAGGCTCCAGTCCAGCCCTCACTCACGCCCTCATAAACCCCACAGTTTCCACCATTTCTCTTATCAATATATCAACAGCACATATCACCTAATCACCCCGCATAATTTACGTTACTACTGTGTGTAGACTCTGACCCAATTTCTGGCTGGGCGATTAGCATAATGACCAAGAATCATAACTTCCACAGAACCATGAATGAAAGCCCTTCACCGCTCCCCACAAGTTAATATTAAACAATGTTCCCTCGGGCTTTCTACTGACGGAGGAATTCTAACCTTCCCTAACATCCTGGTGCAGGGGACACTCACCGCCTGGATGCAGCAGAAAGGCAGCCTCAGCAAGTCAGCAGAGATCAGCAGCAGGGAACAGAACACGCCACAGACAACCTCCGTCCACACCGACTTATTCCAGGAACAGACAACGTCCCGCACCACCCAGCCAGTCCCCCTCATCCGACGCCTACTTAAGTTGAGACCCAGAATACGCCCCGCGGAGCACGGAGCGCCTCCAATCCTTCCGACACAATAAGAACAGCCAGCGACAACGACGACAATGGCTCCCAAGTAACATCTCTATGCCAAGTGCCTCCCAGACAACACCGCCGCACGTGCAAATGAAAAATGAAGGGTCGTGTTCCTCTCTATATATCAAACGACGAAGACAAGATGACCTCGTTGGGGAGAGGAAGGAGGGTGGGGAGAGGAGGGATAGATATGGTGGAGGGCAGGGGGAGATAGGTAGTGGGGGAAGTTCAGGGGAGGGAAAAGGGTAGGGGAAAAGGAGGGAGGGACGAAGGGATGGAGGGAGGGTTGGGGAGGAGCACCCACGTATATTCCCCCTGGAACATATCCTCTCGATGTAACGGCATGACAAAAAACTCCTCCGTGTTGGTGGGGTCAATTTTTTGCGCCTAGTTTGGACTGAGGAAAAAACGCGGAATGTGCTTTCTGCTTTCTTTCTCTTTTTAAGGTAGCAGACCCGCGGAGGCGGCGCCCTCGTCCAGCCGCCAAGCACCGCGGCAGGGCGTGGCGACGCTCATGCACGGCTCACGGTGGCTTGTGCCTTTGTTGGTGCGAAGGTTTTTCAGTATTACAGAGACAGTACCTCACTTCCTGACCCGCCCGCAGGCCAGTTGCCCCGCCCCAGAGACAAATCATGACTGTATGACAGCGAGCTACAGAAGAAAATCTCTGACTGTCTTAAAAACTACAAAAAAAATACATACGTACAATCCTTCTCGTATATTATCATTTCCCTTGTTCCTTCTTACGTATTTTCCGTTTAGTCTTTATGCCTACATCCGTCTCTCTCTCTCTCTCTCTCTCTCTCCTCTCTCTCTCTCTCTCCTCTCTCTCTCTCTCCTCTCTCTCCTCTCTCTCTCTCTCTCTCTCTCTCTCTCTCTCTCTCTCTCTCTCTCTCTCTCTCTCTCTCTCTCTCTTTCTCTCTCAAACTCGTCAACTTCCCTAACACTTTCCCTGCCGCATATAATAAATTACTTGAGAGAGAAAGCGAACAGCTTAGCCAGACAAGAAAACGAGGCGCGTGTGGGCGACCTGCGCGGCGGATTAGTGGTAGGATGAGATGTGTCAGGCGATAGGAGTGAGAAATATGAGTGAATAACATGCATGGGTGTGTGTGTGTGTGTGTGTGTGTGTGTGTGTGTGTGTGTGTGTGTGTGTGTGTGTGTGTGTGTGTGTGTGTGTCGCCTTTCTCTCCTTGCCGGATAGAAAAGAAAGTCATTTGATTCTGAGAAAAATTTCTAGACTAAATATAGGTGAATGTACATCCTCAAAAAAAATATCTTAACTTACTACAACTACTACTACTACTACTCACTACTACTACTACTACTACTACTACTACTACTACTACTACTTACCACCACCACCACCACTAATAACAATACAAATAACAACTAACAAAAGCAGATATCAAAATTAAACAATAAAAAAAAAAAAAAAAAAAAAAAAAACACGCACAGACTCAATTTGTCAAGGCTAAGGAAGCAGCGCAGCGCATCCTCGGGTCAACACTTTGTACCTGGACAGCGAGACGCGGCGTGAAAGTGTAGAGCTCCTTATAGGGAGTAGGTAGTAGCGGTGGTGGTGGTGGTGGTGGTGGAGGAGGTGGTAGTGGTCAGTTTTCTAAGGAATTTACGATCGCAAATTATATTGTTTTGTATTCACTAGTGGTGGTGGTGGTGGTGGTAGTAGTAGTAGTAGTAGTAGTTTGTTGTTGTTGTTGTTGTTGTTGTTGCTGTTGATAGTGTTGTTGCTGTTGTTTGTTTGGTATTAGTTAATGTAGCCGAAGCAAATGAAGTAATATATATATTTTTTTTCTATCCATATATGTAATTTTACGCATATTTATATACATATCACCCTATTTATATGTGTGTATATTTGTTCATATTCATACACATATTCACAAATTTTAATGGATGAAATATAACTTTATGTTGTTTTAGTTGTTACATTTTGTTGATGATACCGCAGTAAAGGCATATGGAAGAGGAAACATTATGTAATTATACTGTTGATTTAAAATGAGACTTCTTCAGTTAATGGACAGTGTTGCAATGGTTAGGAAAAAAAAGGAGCCTTCACATAATTCCTAGAAGCACTGCCAAGAGTTAATTATGTGAGTGGAAGTAACACAAATAATAAATATTACTACTTCCTTGTATTAGCACTACCACCACCACTACTACTACTACTTCTACTACTACTAATACTGCAACTAATACTGACGATTGATAATATTTGTGATAAAAATAAAATAATAATAATAATAATGAATAATAATAATAATAATAATAATAATAATAATAATAATAATAATAATAATAATAATAATAATAATAATAATAACAATAACAATAACAACAACGACAACAACAACAACACTGAGGACACAATAGGGAAAGCCTATTCTCCTAAGCCCTTGTGCACAAGAGAGAAATATGAAAAAAAAATCAATAAATAAACGTAATAATGTGGAGATTGACAGGAAGATTTATTATTATTATTATTATTATTATTATTATTATTATTATTATTATTATTATTATTAAACATCACCATTATCATCATCACCAAATCAATACCACTAATGAACCAACTACCATTAACATTAATATCATCGTGAACAACTAAAACGCCAAACAAAAGAACCAAGATCACATAAATATATGAATCAGTTAAAAAAAAAAAAATACAAGGAAGCACATTTTATATTTCTTTTGTTACTGACTCAAGCAACCAATTAGTAAAATAAATCATGTGACAAAAATTCTCCATAAATACGAGAGAGAGAGAGAGAGGAGAGAGAGAGAGAGAGAGAGAGAGAGGAGAAGAGAGAGAGAGAGAGAGAGAGAGAGAGAGAGGAGAGAGAGAGAGAGAGAGAGAAGAACCCGACTGTACTATAGACGGGCAAAATACACAAGGTAGATCAAATACATAACACTACATTATTGCGACAGTGCATTATAACTTCACCCCCTCAGTATCACAACATTGTCTAAAACTTCATTCCTTATACCATTACAAGTTTCCATTAAGTTTAGTATGATTTTGTCTTAATAAAGGCGTTTAAAATTCTTCTCCCGCTAATCAGGAAGTAGGACTATATTTCTGAGTAGTTACGCCTGTTTTATGAAGCTTAGAAAGTGTCTCTCGCACTAAGAATTAATAAATATATGAGAGATAATAAAGATTAATAAAGATATGAGTGATTAAAACACCAATGTTCAGGATTATGGCCAGTATTAATGAAGGGTATGTAACGTTAATGGTTTTCAATGGAGATTCTACGTATAAGAATAGAAATAAAACAAAAAGTGGTTAATATAGATAAGATAGATTAAGACACCAATTGTTTAGGATTATGGGTAATATTAATGAAGGGAAGTGTAGCGTTAAGGGTTTTCAAGGGAGATTCTATAAGGATACTAATAAGAGTGATCGAAGAGATGCTCAGGAGGAGGAAGAGGAGGAGGAGGAGGAGGAGGAGGAGGAGGAGGAGGAGGAGGAGGAGGAGGAGGAGGAGGAGGAGGAGGAGGAAGACAATTGACAAGGAGGTATCAGATCTATCGTCTTATATGGCAAGGCCCATAAAGGAAGACCAATTCATCTCTCTCTCTCTCTCTCTCTCTCTCTCTCTCTCTCTCTCTCTCTCTCTCTCATCCCATAATATACACATACATAATATAACACACGAACACGCCACACAGCCAGAGAGAGAGAGAGAGAGAGAGAGAGAGAGAGAGAGAGAGAGAGAGAGAGAGAGAGAGAGAGAGAGGTGTAGGGATATTACGCATCCGCTTATTAGCCTCCTGAGAGTATTGTTTTGTGCGTTGCCATGGTGATGAAGACATTTTTCTCATGTTAGGCTCTGCGTGTATGTGCGTGCGCGTAGCCTCTGTGCGTGTGTGTGTGTGCGTGTGTATGTGAGCGTGAGCGTGTGTGTGTATGTGTATGTGTGAGCGTGTGTGTGTATGTCCGCCAGTTCGCGCCGCTTTTCTACAAATGGGGGGACTAAGCAAAACCGGCCACACTCAGTATTCTCGCAGTGTTATGTTAAAATCCTCACTGGCTACCAACTTGCATCGCGGCCACTGTGATGTTTGTTGCTCTAAATTTTCCCAACATTTGTTCCAACGCGAGTCTCTGATTTTTACCTTTTCTTTCCCGAGCTTTAATCGTCTTTAGTGTTGTTACGTGTCGCGTTGGAATAAAAGGATTGATGCTCTGCTCTCCTCTCCTCTCGTCTGGTCTCCTCTGGTCGCTACGGGCAGTGTTGTGGCGAGTGATTAAATGTGTGTGTGTGTGTGTGTGTGTGTGTGTGTGTGTGTGTGTGTGTGTGTGTGTGTGTGTGTGTGTGTGTGTGTGTGTGTGTGTGTGTGTGTGTGTGTGTGTGTGTGTGTGTGTGTGTTGATATTTCAAGAATCAAATTTCTTTTTACTAATGTATAAATATATATTTACCGTTTATGATTTTATCTTACATGTCTACGGTAACAGCTTTTTTACTTATAACTACATCTATACGTATATACACAGCCATCAACACAATGCCATCGATTCATAACTGACGTCGACAGGTGTTTGTAAACGATATGGAAAAAAAATCTTCGTGACGAGTAATTTATATTTCTGAGGTGAGCGATATTTCAGGTGTCCACGGAGGGCTGCCTGGCCGAGGGGCGCGACAGGTGAGTCACTCGTCACGGGCAGGCCATCCCGATTGATAGCCGTCAATCTCTGATGATGTATTTACTTGCAAAACGTGTTCCTGATCACGTGAGGGAGGCAGAGGGAGAAGGGCGCGCCTGGTGGAGGGAAGGGAGAGATTGGTAGAGGAAGGGAGGCTTTGTTCACTGCTAGGGAAGGGAGACTGACTCAGACACTAACTCAGCAGCCACCCGCTCACTGTGCCCTGCGGAATGCACTCTGAATTGATAAACTACGATGGTTAGAGAAAAGATGACCGACAGAATGACTGAAAAACAGACTAAAGACTTCATATTTACCCCTTTTCTTCTCTCACAAACAGTCAGGCTATCTTTTACTTTCACAGTAGTGACGGATCAAGAAGAAGCACTATTGACTCTTCACAACATCCGTGTCAGTCAGAGGTCGCGTGCAGAAGAGACCAAAGTAAACAGTCAATATTTTGGAGTGAAGTCAGTTGGAGGATCAAAACTCACAAACAAAACAAGAATGATTTAATCGTTTTCTTATCTTCGAAAACAATAAAAAACCGTAACTGGGCATCATGAAAAAAGGGAAAAAACCGATAAATGGAGAGCAAAGTGCGAAAAAGGACAAGGACGAGGAAAAAAGTGTTTTACTCGTTTGCAGGGTGAGGAAGTTGGTAGTTTTAGGATGGAGTGGACGGACAGGCGGCGCGACGTGCAGTGGAGGCAAGCATCGTGAATAACAGTTTTATAATACTGGTAATTCTCTCGCTTTATAGAACACATAGGGAACAACGATAGCCAAGTAAGACGTCAGTGGTGACTCTTAAACACGCCTTAACACGAAGACCAATGAAAAATGGAAATTGGAGCTTTAAAACATAGGGAAATAAAAGTACCATAACCAAGACCACAGGTAACATACATAAAAAAAATAGATAAATAAGATAAATAAAATAAAATAAAATAAATAAATAAAGATAAAAATATAATTAGAAATGAACACTCATGTGCTTAATATGCAGGCTATCCCCCAATTCCCATACAGATTTTTCTCAAGAACCTCTATATTGAAAGAGAACTTAAAAAGAGAGAGAGAGAGAGAGAGAGAGAGAGAGAGAGAGAGAGAGAGAGAGAGAGAGAGAGAGAGAGAGAGAGAGAGAGAGAGAGAGAGAGAGAGAGAGAGAGAGAACGCAAGAGCAAAGATCAACGGTACATAAATATCCAAGATTCTATTACAAGTGATGAACGATCTTCTTTGTTTCTCAGGAACTTACAGACAAAAAAAAGCAAAAAAAAAAAACAGGCCTCTTGAATATATAAAATAAAAACAACAAACCCAATAAAGCTATAAGAAAAATTAGCGAACCAATTAAGAACAATCATATATTCAATACAAGAGATAAATAAACGAACGACCTTCCTTTCTACGAGTACCTATGACCTTTTCTCCCACAGGAACAAACAAAGAAAACTAACACAATCTTCAAAACCCGACCACATAAACCAATGAAGAACAATCACATATCTAATACAAAAGACAATGAACCAACCACCTTCCTTTCTACGAGTACCTATGGCATTTTCTCCCATATAGGAACAAACATAAAGAAATCTAACACAATCTTCGAGACAAAACCACTAAAACCAATTAAGAACACTCACACATTAAGTCCAAAAGACGAATGAACGAACGAACGACCTTCCTTCCTTCCTACGACTCCCTACAGTCACCCCCTCTTTCTTTTTTTTTTTTTTTCAGCCCAGGCACAGCTGAAGATCAACCACAATCCCCTGAGTCGTTCCTTTCCGCGCGGTTCACACAATTCCATTCCAGTTGCCAATACCCGAAACCCTCTCTCTCGCGCCTGGCCGCCGGATACTCTATTCTTTTTCCGCTGGGTAAGTGGGGTGGGGGGTGGGAGGTTGCGGGGTGACTGTAGTCGATCACAAAGTTGACGTTCCTCCCGGTATTGGGTCTTGTCGTCTCCTGATGCCATTTACTCCGGGCTGTGTTTTTCTTGGATGACGGCAGTTGGCGCGGGCGTGCAAGAATTGGTTTTTATGTTGGCGTTTTTGTGGAGGTCGGATGGACACAGATTTTGCCTCCCCGAGTCTTATTCCGGGAAGCTTGTCTAGTGTAGCGAATGTTTGTTATTATTCTTTTTTTTTTTCTTCTTTTTTTTTTTTTGTGTGTGTGTGTGCTTGGATTTTTTTTGTTTTGTTTTATTTTATCTTTTTTTTTCTTGTGTGTCTGTGTGTGTCTCTTTCTCTTCCATCAAACTGGGCACGTTCCGAGTTCCAAGTATGAATGATAATAAAAGGTTGTTCTCTCTCTCTCTCTCTCTCTCTCTCTCTCTCTCTCTCTCTCTCTCTCTCTCTCTCTCTCTCTCTCTCTCTCTCTCTCTCTCTCTCTGTATTATCATTACTTTCTTTCACCCTCACAATTTATCCATCCTTCACGAAGAAAATCGTGCTGCGCTAAACAGAACGACCGCACTTCAATGCACATCTGATTTCCCTTCAGTCTAACAGCAACACCAATATCTTTTAGCGTCGTCCTGTCGTGGGGAAAGAATAAGCCCCACATGGACACAAGGCAAGTTCATCCCACTCCTCTGATTGTGTGATTAGTCCCTTTTCAGTGGTAATTCGCAAAACACTGTTCTTATCAAGCCTCGTTAGTCGTTCTTTCCTCTCCTTGTCCTTGATAATTTTTTTCTGTCACTCAGTTATCAAGTAAACGCAAGACATCGCTACAAAAGTTTTATTTGCAGTGCAGAATCGCGGAGTATTGTATCTATTAAGACTTATTAGCCGTACTCTTCTCCCCTGTGTCCTTGATAGACTTTCCGTCACTCAGTTAGTAGACAAACACGAGGCATGGCAACAAGAGTCTTATTTAAACTGCAGACTCACGGAGCATTGTCTTTCTCATTATGTCTCGTCAGAATCTAGTCTTCCCGTGTTCTTGGTAAACTCTGTGTCAGTCAGCAAACAGAAGGACACGAGATATCGCTGTACGAGTCTTATTTCGTTTGTCTGTCTCATTCGCGTCACTTAGAGAGGGAAAAGAAATTCATTACTCACCTTCGTGGCAAGTAAGTGACACTTCCTAGGTGAGCTTCCACGTCGCCGCCTCAGTCGATCTGCGGAAGATAGAAAAAGAACAAAGATCAGTTTACACGGAAGCGAACTTGGAAATCTGTCAACTTGTCAAACTGGGAATTTTGGAGAGTAACATTTTCAGGCCAGTGATTGCAACAGTTTCGAGAGGACACTGAAAATGGAACACAATAAGTATATATATATATATATATATATATATATATATATATATATATATATATATATATATATATATATATATATATATATATATATATATATATATATATATATATATATATATATATATATATATATATATATATATATATATAAAAGGAGATGGTGAGGTTAGTTCATCCCTCGGTAACAGTGTTCTACCTCTGCTGCAGATCCGCGTTTTAACCTACAGGTGGATGTTTGCAAACGTTCCTCCTCCTCCTCCCCCTTCACCAGCCTCTCCCTCACCCTCACGCCCTCCCCCCGCCACCATCATCACAACCATCCTCTTCTGTCCAGAGCACCCTTGAGAACGCTCCCTCCTCTCTCCCATGTCCTACCCTCAACTCCTCCCCGTCTCTCTCTCTCTCTCTCTCTCTCTCTCTCTCTCTCTCTCTCTCTCTCTCTCTCTCTCTCTCTCTCTAGTAGCATATTTCTCCTTCGTATCACTATCTCCCAGTCTCGTGCCAACTCCAGCAGTGTATTTCTTGAGTTCAGAGGTCCTCTTCATTAAAAACGTCGACCAGAGATAGAATATGTTTGTTTTCTGCTTTGATTTGTCGTATGTTAGGTTATGATAGCGTAAAAAAAATCACTGCTTAAATAAAAAGACACAGTCAGGCATATATACATAAGGAACGAAGGACGAACAAACAGCACTTGATCTGTTGGTTCTTATGATGCTCTCTGTATTGAACTACATTATTTAAAGTGCAAAAGAACTCATAATGGGGGAGGGAGTTATATATAAACCAGATTTTTAGAGAGAGTATGAGATAATATGCCTAAATTCCTAAGTATGTTCAGATTTTACAAACTGATGTACCTACTGAAGTGAACTCGTTTTCTTTATCGCAAACTCACACTGGAATCACAGCAAACACTTCACTTACAACAATTTTAAGGAGAGTACAAGCCAATACATTTAAATCCCTAAGGACCTTCGGAATTTGCAAACTAATATAACTACTAAAGTGAAATCTTTTTCTTTATCACAACTCAGCACCGGAATCACAGCACGCACTTTCCCTCACAAGTCACACAGCACTACCTCGGCAGGGACAGGAGCAGCACCTCCCCTAGCGAGGCTCCCCGGGCACACTAACCAAGCGAGGCAACAATACACCTGTACCACCTCGAGGCTCTCAAGGTCATGACGAAAATTACACCCTTTCTCTCCCGAACGCTTGAACGAAACGAGACAGAACAAGACGTAAAGAGGAAAGTATCACTAAATCAGAGACTAGAGGAGAGGAAGAAGTATGGAGAGATGGATCAAGATGAAGTGATTTGAGAGAAACGAAAGGAGAGAGCTAAGAAAGGGCTGGAAGGAAGGTAGGGTGAGAAGGTGATTGATAGCCTGGCGAGGGTGAATGTGGAGTTATAGGGAACAAGAACTCGATAGTTTGGGGAAGGGTAAGGGAGAGGGTGAATGAAGGGGAGATGTTGAGAGAAAGAGCGAGACAGAAAGCGAAGGAAGGGTAGCGGAGAGGAGCCAATGTCATATTCATATTACTGAACCGCCAGGCTGGGAAAGATACCCTGGCTGGCGTAAAACTGTGGGACTGATCAAAGTTAGAATATTAAAGCAAAAGAAAAAGTCTCTGGGTAATGAAAAGAGTTAAAGCCAAGACAATGACGGTAGTGATTAATGACACCACTTGACAGTAACGCAGGAAAGGTAGAGGAAGTGTTAAAGAAGACAATACAACCAATTAGAACAATTAAAATACCCCCAGTAGTAATATTCACATTAATCACAAGGCTCGAGGTATCACAAAAGAAGGAACACACATAATAACAAACCAGTTGGTCCTTACAAGGCTGTTTCACACTATTACTGTCAAGGGTAAATAATATAAAAGTCAGCGACACTACAGCACGTCAGGTGTTTGTAAGCGGGTGAGAACAGGTGTGCGAGTCCCCAGCCAGGTGTACTGGAACTAATTAACGAAGTAACCAGGAAAGGATGACACAAGAGAAATGGCGGTAAATCCAAACAAAGGTGGACCAAAGACGGCTAATACTTTCACCCACTCCTAAAAGGAAAACTTAATGAATAAACGCATTAATGAAAGACGCGAATGCAAGTCTTGAATCTGAACCTTAAAAAAGAAAAAAAAAAAAAATGGAAGGAAAGAGGAAGGCACCCCAGCACCCTCGAACTTATCCTGACGGGGGCGCTGCAGGTGTCACTATTTGTCATTTCGTCACAGGTGTTTTTTGTGGGTGTTGTCAGGGCGTCTCACCACCACAGCTGTTACATGACCCATATATAGGAGGATCAGATTGTGTAACTGTGTGTGTGTGTGTGTGTGTGTGTGTGTGTGTGTGTGTGTGTGTGTGTGTGTGTGTGTGTGTGTGGGAACATTCTCCTTAACAAAGCTAAATTTCACCTTCATTTTATTTTTTTAAAACAAAGTAATAGAAAATAAAGACACTTAATCACCTGAAACAGAGAGAGAGAGAGAGAGAGAGAGAGAGAGAGAGAGAGAGAGAGAGAGAGAGAGAGAGAGAGAGAGAGAGAGAGAGAGAGAGAGAGAGAGAGAGAGAGAGAGAGAGAGAGAGAGAGAGAGAGAGAGAGAGAGAGAGTACAGGAACTTACAAATTTACATAGTACCTTTACGATATAATGAACAGTAGGACAGTGACAGTATGCTTATGTATGAGTGACTTTCTTATCAATAAGGCAACGCCACATATCCATACATATATGCATACGTAGCAGCCACATTAATAGGACAGGTAACAGAACAAAAGTAGAAGTGATGGTGGTAGTGGTGGTGGTGGTGGTGGTGGTAGTGGTGGTGGTAGTGGTGGTGGTAGCAGTATTATTATTATTATTATTATTATTATTATTAGTAGTAGTAGTAGTAGTAGTAGTAGTAGCAGTAGCAGCAGTAGTAGTAGTAGTAGTAGTAGTGGTAGTAGTAGTAGTAGTAGTAGTAGTAGTAGTAGTAGTAGTAGTAGTAGTAGTAGTAGTAGTAGTAGTAGTAGTAGCAGCAGCAGCAGCAGCAGCAGCAAGTTAGTAAGAACAACAATAGCAAAACAAATATAGAACAAGAAGGAAAAGAAGAAGAAGAAGAAGAAGAAGAAGAAGAAGAAGAAGAAGAAGAAGAAGAAGAAGAAGAAGAAGAAGAAGAAGAAGAAGAAGAAGAAGAAGAGGAAGAAGACAACAACAACAACAACAACAACAACATCAGGAGGAGGAGGAGGAGGAGGTTACAAATTACAAGCCCATCATGAGTCAACACTTTCACAATAATGACAATAATGAACGGACAAAATACAAAGCAAACATTTCCCTCATCGCCGGAGTGACGCAACGTGGGAAGGAGGGGACGCGGCCGTACGCAACCTTAATAAACAACACACTCATCATTCATTTTCCCTTGCCCTTTGCAGCATTTGCTCCTCAGTCACCCTGCTTATAATAATCTTATTTACATTTTTTTTTACTTCGCATTTTTTTTTTTTTCCTATCCTTGTGTGGTATCGTGTTTTTTTTTTTTCTTATTTCTTTTACTGTATTATCAATTTTACATTTTGACATATTTTTCTTTGATACAAAGTCCTGTTACAATATTCATATTTTCTCGATCTTAAAGTTTCTTCTTATTTTGTTCCTGCACGTCGTTTAAATCCGCTATGCACCTTTTATTTATTTATTTATTATTTTTTTTCCTTATCTTAAGGTGAGAATTTTGAGGTCTTCGGTCGAGTATTGTTTTATTATTAATTTTACGTCGTATGTATCAGCTGCTTGAATATTACCGTGGCTTGTATTGCTCCCTCGACACCACTCTCTCTCTCTCTCTCTCTCTCTCTCTCTCTCTCTCTCTCTCTCTCTCTCTCTCTCTCTCTCTCTCTCTCTTTACCGATTTACAACGCTGGTTACTGAGTGCCAGAGAAAGTGCCTGAGAAAGTGTGTGCATGTACTGATCGAAGCATGACGAAGTGTGTGAAGCAATATTCTCACTACACGATGATGACGAAGATGATGATGATAATGAAGTAATATGATGATATATTTGTGATGGTCTTGTTCAGGGAGTGTGGTGAGTTGATATTGGTTAAGATGAGTTTTGTATTAGATGTGTAAGTGTTCTTGTGACAAAATGGATATGTAATGGTTAGCGCAGAGAGGGATTCGAGGAAAAATAAATATGAATATACCTGTTAAAAATATATGTTGTTCTACCTGCTGTTGTTATTATTGTTACTGTATCAACAACAACAACCACAACTACAATTATTAAAACTACTACTACTACTACTACTACTACTACAAAAACAAGAACAAGAAGAAGAACAACAACAATAACAACTCCTACTACTTACAAAGATATTGACAAGACACTTCCACACACACAGCAACACAGCACTGTACACAATAACGCCCAGATGCAACTACAGGCTGGCATCCTCACACACACACAGACACACACACACACACACACACAACCCGTTCACGGTCCTCTTTTCTTTTCCCCTTTGAGAATGCATCCTTATCCTCTGCTTGGGGCGGCAGTACTGGATTAGGCCTACTACCGTTATGCTAATGGGTGACAGGGGCGTCCTGAACCAGCCGCCACAAAGGACCTGGCTGGCGCGCCTCGGTGGGTGGAATGCTGGCTGGGGGAACATGCAGGGGGAGGCGGAGAGGCAAGGCGGTGGGCTCAGTCTCCCGTGCGTGGCAAAGCTTGGAGGTGGCGCCGTTCGAGTGTGGACAGAGGGTGAACCGGCGAACAAGGGCAATAATACCTCTCTCTCTCTCTCTCTCTCTCTCTCTCTCTCTCTCTCTCTCTCTCTCTCTCTGTGTGTGTGTGTGTGTGTGTGTGTGTGTGTGTGTGTGTGTGTGTGTGTGTGTGTGTGTGTGTGTGTGTGTGTGTGTGTGCACGCGCGCGCCCGAGCGTATGTGTGAGAGAGAGAGAGAGAGAGAGAGAGAGAGAGAGAGAGAGAGAGAGAGAGAGAGAGAGAGAGAGAGAGAGAGAGAGAGAGAGAGACGCACAGACAGTCATACAAACAGAGCCATAGCGCGTTAACAGATACAATAAACACAGACTGACAAACAAAGAGTCGGAGATAAAAAAAGAACTCAGAGAGAGAGAGAGAGAGAGAGAGAGAGAGAGAGAGAGAGAGAGAGAGAGAGAGAGAGAGAGAGAGAGAGAGAGAGAGAGAGAGAGAAACTGAAAAGAGACGCACAGAGACATACACACACAAAAAAATCAATAAATAAAATAATAAACAAATAAATTAATAAAAAAAATAAAATGAATAAATAAAAATAAATAAATAAATAGAAAAATAAAACCAAGAGATAAACAGAAGAGATAAACAAACAGAGACGCAGTTCAGTAGCCAGCCAGCCAGTCAGGTAGTCAGCTATCATGAGCCTATTCAGGAGACCCCAAAACGCACTTTCTCCCTTACTCTTTCTTTAGCTCACTGCCTCATAACCATTCCAGGCCCTCTTCGCCCTCCTGCCGCCGCCGCCGCCACCCGTCTGGAATAATGACGGTGCCACTCGCTGCATGAAGGTCACCAGTGAAAGTTGAGTCTGCACCAATGGCCGGGAGGAGTAGGAGGCGCCCGACGGGACACAACACAACAAACACACCTTGACACGCGGCCCCTCAGTGTGTCCGTAGCAGCCAAAACACACTACACTTATATCTTCATTCTTGTATCGCTTTCTTATGTCTCCTTATCTCCAGCCTGTATCCCCATTCTTATACTGTGGATTGTTGGGATAGACGGAAATTAGGAGTGAGTTTAGAAAGAAAATGGACAGTGGTAAAGTTTTGAACATTGTTGGGTAGATCACTTTGCTCCTTCTTGTGTTTTTACTTGATGTCTTTCTAGCTTTATATTCTTAGTTGATATCTATACATCTATCCTAAATCCGCTACCCATACATTCCTTCCCTAATATTTCTTCCAAGTGTCGCCATTATTCTTTAGCACGCATTTTCAGACGCTTTACTCTCCCGTTTCTCCCATCAGGACTATTTTTAAAGGCCAAAGGGATGATTATTCAGGTTCTCATGCGTGTTTTCCTCCTTGATAATCCAGAGTCTATGCAAAACTACCACAAGAACCACGCAAACACCAGTGAAATACTCTGTCACTTCTGTCACTTCACCTACACCCTGTTGAAAATACCCGAGATATGACGTTGAAAAGTTTAAGCACACTCTATATTCACTCCCCAAATCTAGCGATGATGCGTCTCCTGCTGTTTACCCAAGAAGGAGATGAGAGTAACGTCTATAACCTAAGGGAAAACGAAAGTAAAGGAGGCATTTCCTTAGCGGCAGTTTTGTACTCTCCTGCACCTGTCAAGCACTAAAGAAGGAGAGTAGTCGCGGTACATTTGGTGAAAACAGGCATAAGTAAGCTAAGGAGTGGCTGGGTGGCGGGGTTGAGGACACAGGGTAAGCATCAGAGGCCTGCAGGAGGGAAGGAGTGCCTGACCCAGTAGGGCAAAGGGTCCGTGTGGTACAGAGAGAGAGAGAGAGAGAGAGAGAGAGAGAGAGAGAGAGAGAGAGAGAGAGAGAGAGAGAGAGAGAGAGAGAGAGAGAGAGAGAGAGAGAGAGAGAGAGAGAGAGAGAGAGAGAGAGAGAGAGAGAGAGAGAGAGAATTTCTAGGTATTTCTGTATTAATATTCTCTAAAAATTTATCTTCCATATATATACTGCAGCCATCCAATTTTGTCTCTGAAATGCACAATATTAGATATGTTTCCTATGACTGAATGTTCTCTTCATTGAGTTTAATCCCCACCCACAACGTGTGTTCGTATGTAAAAATTAAAATATCTAATCCTCTCCTCACATATAAATACACTTAATTCTTTCAAAATCCTATCAGTAATTCTATAACGTACATTACCTGAACTTTATTGTCGTCTGTCTGTCTTTTCAAAGTCCCTTCTTGCCTTTAGTCTCATGCTACCTGATACTGTTGTGATAAACTGCAAGGCTTTATTCATTCACCTATATACTTCATCTTGAAACTTGCTTGTTAATTTACTTAAATATTTCAATGTCTTGCCTCTTTCCTTTAGTCTCAAGCTACCTGATACAATTCTCCTACTAAAATATGCAGCTTTATTTACTTATCTATATATTTTCCCATTTAAAAATTTATGGTACTTTATTCAAATACTTCATACGCTTACTCATACTGTAAAAAATACGGATTGGTGAAAGTCTTTGATTTCCTGACGAAGCTTACAAACTTTATCATAAACTCTATAACAGCTAAAAGTTTTCAAACCTCTCTATCTGGATATTAATTCTCAACTTTCCTACATTCTTTTTTCTTTATTTTCTCACACATCATCTTGAGCGGAATGCTGCAATGACATCACACATTCCTGTCTCACACATCAAACTTGTTCCTCTAATCCTCGTGTAATGCGGATGAAATACTCTCTCTTTCTTCTACTCTCCACAGCTCCAGTCCGGCAAGCTCTTCCTCCTCCTGCATCTCCTCCTCCCTCCTCAACGTGGTATTTTTAGACTCCCCACAAGGCATTCCAGTCAAGACCACGAAAGTTGCATGTGGTGTTTTGGTCTTCAACTTTTGGCAAGATGCACAGGTAGGGTTGAAGGGAATTTTGCATGCTGTGATCTGAATTGCTGTGTGTGTGTATGATTGCATGATGTCAGTGACTTTTCTTATTTCCTTTCTCTGTTCAGTTTTCCTTGTTAATATTCGTTTATAAATATTCAATAAAGAAAGCATGAGATAATGTAGAAATAAATGAACGGAAGAAAAGAAAAGAATGTGCTAATAAATTAAAGAAACTAGAAAAACCTGTCAATACATAAAAAAAAAAGTACCACAAAATGAAAGAAACAAAATCCTGCCAGTAAATTAAAGAAACAATAACTCAAAGCAACAAAACACATACAAAAAACACAAAGAAGCACAGAAACTGAAACTATACTTCCACTTACACCCACAAGTAAAAGAAAAACCTTACACCTCAGACCCAAACAAAAGCACCGTGTCTGGAAACTCTTGTCTGACGCTCAGCTGGACATCGGCGAACCTCCAAGCACAGGCAAGGCCACCACACACCAGCAGTAGTGGTCGAAGGCACCGTGTAATTTCTCGCGTAGTCTACACACCTGCTACGGCACAAGAGAAACTGCTCTAGCGTGCTAAGGGGAGTATTGCTTGCCCGCTGCCCCGCCCTCCTCTACAGCTGATGCTTGGGACGCCTGAGCGGTTACATACGCCTGGGGTGTATGATTAAGTGTGGAAGTCCGTGTTTGAGTGTTGTCTTTCATTGGTGGGTTAGTAAGTGCCCATTCGTCAGAAGACAGAAATAAAGTGGGATGTGATAAAGATAAGATATGAATGGATGTTATAATGATGAAATGCAAAAGAGAGAATAGGAACACAAATAAAATGAAAGGGGGAGATGACAGAAACGTTGATTAAAAGGCGAAAAGAATACTACGAATACGAATAAAATGCCAAAAGAAGAAGAACATACATGTAGATAAAACTCAAGGTGAACAATTGATGTAATGATGTTGAAATGCAGAAGAAAGAACAGGAACACGAACAAAATGCAAGAGAGAGAGAGATGACAGAAATATAGATAAAAAAGTGAAAAGAAGAATACGAATCGAGACAAAATAATATAGGAAGAATATAAATGTAGACAAAAAACGCACAACGAGTAAAAGAAACCGAGACAAAAGACAAAAAGAATGAAAAGAATAGGAAATGCAAAATCAACAGTTTCAACGAATAACTATCGAACTCCAAACGTTTATGGGGACAAAAGAAACAAATACTCGTGGTTTTCCTCAATTTCACTTACTGCCAGAGGGGAAATAAGAACCACCCCGAACCACCCCGTCAGGGCCACTGTTTCCTTCCACCTCCGAGTCAAGTGGAAGATGTACGGCTGTTGTAACGTTGCCAGCAGCCCCTACAGCTTACGGCGCGGGGAGGAGCCCAAAGCCTACTGACGGACGATAGAAAGCGTAGTGAAAATTCTCCTACTGTCTGTCAACCTGAAAATACCTGGAGCATCTTGGGCGTGCTGGTTTTACTGATGGCTTGTCTCAGCAAACACGCGTTCATTCAGACTGTACGTTGTTTCGTTATGTTGTGTTGTGTGGTCTTGTCATAGTTTGTTGTTGCTGTTGTTGTTGATATTATTATTATTATTATTATTATTATTATTATTATTATTATTATTATTATTATTATTATTATTATTATCATTACTACTACTACTACTACTACTACTATTACTACTATTGCCAATACTACTACAGCTACTACTACTACTACTACTACTACTACTACTACTACTACTATCATAATTCATGTGTTATTATAATAAGGAAATTTATTAAGGAAACAAATATCTTATCTAGCATTCAGCTCTTTCTACTCATGATGAACATATAATAAAAGTCATTCCTATGATAACCAAGCCCAATTACGATTACAGATGAGGGTTTCTGTGCTGCATTATGGAACACCTCCTTACTGTGCTCTCCTCCCTCCCTAACACTTAAATCTGAGAAAATCCTACACCTACACCAGCCTTTCATAACCCGTCTGTACATGTTCCTTGCTGGCCACCATCAGACTCAACATCCGAGCGCCGCATCTCCTCTTAGTTCTACACGCAGCTTGAATAAATATAACAATACAGGCATTACAGAAAACTGGTGTATATCGATTTAAGATCATCACCACTGGAGCATAGAAATTTCCGCCGCCGCCTCGCCCCCAGTAAAAGAGCATTATATGAACGGGTGAGAAGCTGAAACCCATCTTAGTAGCTCAATATTAGGAGTTTAAAGCGTGAGCAGTTAGTGAGGCTTACATTATCATTAATAACCCCGGAGGAAAGTGTGGGAGAAGTGTTAGGGCCGTATTCTGAAACACTTTTGCGCCGCACCTCTACTACTTTCAAAAGGCTCTGTTAGTTAAAGCTACACGGGTATTTAAGAGTGTTTTTGCGGTACTAGTGACAGATTAACAAAGTTTCTACATTGTCAAAAGGAGAAACAGCCTTGGGAACCCGACTAATCATCTCTGTGGCAAATGAAAACAGTCAAAGTGAGAGAGCAAAGCGTTTCTGAGTTGAGCGGGAGGCACCACGCACCGAGGGTCGTGATGGTTCCCTGCCAGTCTGCCTCAGTCTCCCTCGAAGCTCGCGACAAATAATCCAACAGAAAACGGAGTGCCGGGAGGCCCACAAGATGTCAGATGTACGAGGTCCGGTGCCGCCCACAACACTGACACACACACTGCCCGGCCGGGAGCTGAAGCCTTACTGAGAGAGGAGAAAGACACCACTGTGGCTGAGAGAGAAAAGACATGTGGGCGTGTGCGGGCGGCGGCACTCTCAGGTCACTCACTCTCTGACCCTCCTGACCCGCATTTCAATTGACTCTAAGACTCAGGCGGGCAAGATCAGAGAGATAGACAGATAGACAGACAGACAGACAGACACACACACACACACACACACACACACACACACACACACACACACACACACACACACACACACACACACACACTAGATAGATAGTATCTAGATAGATAAATAGACATAGAGGTATAGATAAATATATAGACAGACCGAGAGATAGAGAAATAAACAGATAAAAGGATAGATAAATAGATAGACATACAGACAGATAGGCAGACAGAAAGTTTGACTGATAGATACCAGACGAAATTCATAACCAAGCACACTTTACTTTCAATCCATCTCCCAGCGTAACGGAACTACAAATAGCTCATAAAAAAAAACCCAGGAAGTTACAAAACGCATCTTTACTGAGAGATTTATATTCATCCCCCTCAACACCGCCTTCTCCGAGTGATCGTCCTTGGCTCATTACCCTTCACGCACAGTGGTCATGCAGCCTTCCATCATGTTCGTGTTGTGGTTATGCCGAGCGCCGTACCGCCTCACAACACCTGGCCCCCACCTGGCCTGCAGCGACAGTAATGCGTCTCGCTCTACATGCCAGTAATTTCCCTCGACCGCTCCGTAGACGAAAGGTTTCTACTTCTACAGGCTGGAATGTGGGATAGATACCAGACTGATAGAGAAACTAGATACTGACTTAATGTTCTTATCCGCAGTGTTTGGAACATTAACACTACTATGCCCTGGGAAGAGACTTATTGTTGTGTGCCTGGACGCATTTGTTCCTACTGGACTGGATGGGTGAGGTGGAAAGTGCGGTGGATGATAATTCGCTGGTCTGGAGGCAGGCAGACAAGCAAGCATAAAGCACCGAGGTGGAGGGACGGGGAGCGGTTACGACGAACGTGGTTGGGGCAGGCAAGGGAAAAAGTGCGGGACATTGAGGGCAAGGAAGGAAGCAAAGTCACGCAACAAAAGCAAGCATTTGCAGGTGAAAGTGAAAGCATACACGCAAGCAAGACCATGACAGGCAAAGGGGGAAGCGGACAGAGAGAGGGTCAGGGGGAAGGTGGAACAGCAAGCAAAGGAAGCCGCAGGTGGGAAGGAAGATGAATTCGAGCAGTCCGGGGAGAAGCGAGTGAGGATAATCAAAAGGGTAAAGCAATCCGTGTCGGGAGGGCGGGAGGGAAGGCAGGGACGGACGGCGCAGCAAAAAGGTGTCCAGCAAGTAGGTCGTTCGCTCGCCCCAAGCAGAAGGGAGCCAAGGAACGCAGGAAGACAACAAGCACAAACGGGCTGCCTTGTGGAAATGAAGACCGGCTTGCCAGCTAATCAAAGCAAAAAGTGGCCCGGGCGGAAAACGTAAAGACATTTGGAAGTTGATCTGATCTACATCGCCAGGCACCAAGCCCCTCATGCCCCTCAACCCGCGGAGGGACGAAGGCCACTCGTGAAAGCAGACACCACATGGAAAAATACTATGCTAAACAGGACCAACAAGCCATTACATGCTTCTAGATGCCCCGTAAATCATTAAATTCTTCGTGTTTATGCGCAGTTAGAACAAGAGGAGATGATAAAGAGGAATATATTATCATGCAGACGTCTAGTGTACTTAATGCAAGGTCAGGCAGAGAAGAAGCGCCATGCGGGGTGTGGTATTGAGTCACGCAAAGGTGTGGAGGAGCTGTCGGTCAGTCACATGTGTCCGGTAACATCTGGTGCTGCAATGGTTCGTCTTC
>NC_087168.1:20259649-20282149 GCF_035594125.1 Scylla paramamosain
AAATGTATTAAATGTATATGCACAAAATGCACTGTGTGTGTGTGTGTGTGTGTGTGTGTGTGTGTGTGTGTGTGTGTGTGTGTGTGTGTGTGTGTGTGTGTGTGTGTGTGTGTGTGTGTGTGTGTGTGTGTGTTCTGCCTTAGGAGAGCAATGAACACTAAAAGAAAAAAAAAGTTGAGAGAGAGAGAGAGAGAGAGAGAGAGAGAGAGAGAGAGAGAGAGAGAGAGAGAGAGAGAGAGAGAGAGAGAGAGAGAGAGAAGGAAATGCACAATAAAACGAGACCTTACATAAAAATCCTCTCTCTCTCTCTCTCTCTCTCTCTCTCTCTCTCTCTCTCTCTCTCTCTCTCTCTCTCTCTCTCTCTCTCTCTCACGGAAACACTCTGTCCCACACATCATTAACCGAATTCTAACCTCAGTTCCTCGATAAATCCGGATAACTGAACACAGATGAAGGAAGACGAGACACGAACGCAACGAATAAAACCGAATAGATGAGAAAATAAAGTACATAAGATTACGGATAGGACGGAAAAGTGGAATGAAGTATGAATGAGTACAGATAAATGAGAGAGAGAGAAAGAGAGAGAGAGAGATAGAGATAGATAGATAGATAGAGAAAGAGAGAGAGAGAGAGAGAGGCCGCCAGTTCAAGCCCCAACTCATAAACCGGTTGGTCGGTATTTGCAAGCAATATTGAATTAAAATTTGATTGCATTACTTCTCAAACTAAAATCCTGCCTGGCCCGCCCTCATCCCATACACTCCCCGGCTTCATTGAATTCGCTGGCATCGTAAGTCATGGAAAAATGCTCGGTAGGTGGTTCATATTCGGTACGGAAGGGAGGGAGAGTGAGAGGGAGAGAGAGAGAGAGCTGCGTATAGGGAGAGAGAGAGAGAGAGAGAGAGGGGAGGGAAGGAGGGTACTTTCACTAAAGGCTCTCTCTCCCAGTTATTGTTTATGTTGTTTGGTGTTGATTTTACTTTGGCCAAACTGGAGGCGGTGAGTTCAGATTGCGAGGATAAAGTACGTGTGTGTGTGTGTGTGTGTGTGTGTGTGTGTGTGTGTGTGTGTGTGTGTGTGTGTGTGTGTGTGTGTGTGTGTGTGTGTGTGTGTGTGTGTGTGTGTGTGTGTCCTGATGGCTCTTTCATGAGAGAGGTGAACGGCGTAGCAAAACAAATACATAAAAATACAGAATACTCTTCACTAACCCTTCACTAGGAGATGAGGTAGCAGAGAGAAACTACATTCTGAGCAATAAACTGACTCTTCTTCCTTCCTTCCTTCCTTACTTGCTTCCCTTTCTTCCTACACTACTTCCCTGACTCCCTCCCTCCTTCAGTCAATCCGTACACTATGACTCCCAAGACCTCAATGTATAATCACTCCACATGCAAACAATCTCCACTCCACTTCGTATCTCTAGGGCAGCGGAGTGGAAGGATGAAAGGGGCATGCCAGAATAAATGCACCAACAACTCCATCTTTTCAATTATCTCTATTTCTGTCTCTTTATCGGGCCGTGTTGTGTCCACGCTCCGCTACTACACTCATCTACCTAAACAGCATAACCGGGGCTTGCCTCTCGATGATCGCACCTTCCCATGCATGTTTCTCATTCAATTAACAATCCACTCTCCGTCTCTCCAGCCTTACCCCTCTTTTCCCCTCTCTCCCTCTCTCCCCTCGCTGTCCATTATCCTCTCTTCCTCTCACTTCTCCTTGTTTTCGCATAATCTCTTCACTAACCTGCGTGCCTGCCTGCTTCTCTCTCTCTCTCTCTCTCTCTCTCTCTCTCTCTCTCTCTCTCTCTCTCTCTCTCTCTCTCTCTCTCTCTCTCTCTCTCTCTCTCTCTCTCTCTCTCTCTTTTCGCTTGCCGTGTTATAACCAGCGCCGGTACAGCAACACCTTTCACGATGCAAATGCCCCGTTGATCTATGGAGCAATACACGAAGTCCGACGCAATAAGCTTCTCGTGGCAACTGGACCCCCACCCTCCCTCCTCTCACCTCTTACCTTCCTCTCCCTCCCTTCCTCCCTCCAGGACTCTCCCTTACACCATCCCTCTCCTACTCTCTCTCTCTCCCTCTCCCTCCTTCTCCGTCCGCCTACTCCTAGTCCTAGTCCTCCTCTCTCTCTCTCTCTCTCTCTCTCTCTCTCTCTCTCTCTCTCTCTCTCTCTCTCTCTCTCTCTCTCTCTCAGCCTGTGGACATTTACTGCCTCCTGTTCTGATTTCTGTTGATGGTTTTTGTAATGGTTTACTTTATTTAGCAAGTTTTTTTTTATATTTTTGTTCGTTTCTTTTTTCAATTTGCATATATCCCCAATTATTGCCTTTGCCCGCCTATTCTTTTCATTTGTTTTAATTTTCTCCTTTATCTCTCCCGCACATAGATTCTCTCTCTCTCTCTCTCTCTCTCTCTCTCTCTCTCTCTCTCTCTCTCTCTCTCTCTCTCTCTCTCTCTCTCTCTCTCTCTCTCTCTCTCTTCACCACCCACACCAACACATTCTTTCCCATCTCAACTCCCTCACTTCCTCCCTGCCTTCCTCCCTCCCTTCCTTCCTTCCTGCTCTTCCATCCCATATTGAACTCCGGTACCTCCTCCCCCAACCCTTCCCCACTCCTCCCCCAGTCCCGGCCCAGCCTCGCGTGCATGGACGGTGGTCAAGAGTGGTTATGAGTTGTATCCCTAAAATGAGGCTGAGCTGGCCCACACGAGGCTATAGAGAAGGGAGGGGAAGTAGAGGGAGGGACAGGACGAAAGGGGCAAACGAGAGGAGGGAAAAATACATAACAGCAGGAAGAGGTAGATAGGTAGGTGGGTACTAGGTGGGGGAGGCTGGTAGATAGAGAGGTTTGGGGTAGATGGTGAAAGAAAGATAAGAGGAAGAGGGAATGGCTGTAGGAGTGATGGGGTGAAGGAGTAAAGGTAGACAGGTAGGTAGATAGAGAGGTTAGGTAGTAGGGGAGTAGATTAGAGTAGATAGGGAGTGAAGAAAGAATAAGAGGAGGAGTGAAGGAGTGATGGAGTAAAGGATGTGAGATGTGAAGAATTAAATGAGGAAATGAAGGAATGAAGATTAATGTACGTGAGAGAAAGAACATAATAATAAAGAAAGGGAATAAGAGACAGGAATTATTATTATTATTATTATTATCATTATTATTATTATTATTATTATTAATACTATCATTACCATCATCATCAACAGCAGCAACTTTACCACCTCATTAGTTAACAAAATATCATAGAACTTAAGATTAAAATAAGAAAGAGTAAAATACACTCTAAAAAAAAAAAAAGAGAAAAAGAAAAACGGAGTCAGCGAGCAAACAGGAGGAGGAGGAGGAGGAGGAGGAGGAGGAGGAGGAGGAGGAGGAGGAGGAGGAGGAGGAGGTCTTCCCTTCCCATGACCCCTGTTGAGTCATCCATCACAGGGAATCCAATATGGGTGACTATGGCCGGCTTGAGGGAGGGGAGGGAGCCACTCAGCTAAGCCACTCTCTCTCTCTCTCTCTCTCTCTCTCTCTCTCTCTCTCTCTCTCTCTCTCTCTCTCTCTCTCTCTCTCTCTCTGTCTCTGTTTATTGTCCCGTGTGGGTTTGTCTTTTCTTGTTCTCTTTTGTTATGGTATCGATTATTTCTCTCTCTCTCTCTCTCTCTCTCTCTCTCTCTCTCTCTCTCTCTCTCTCTCTCTCTCTCTCTCTCTCTCTCTCTCTCTCTCTCTCTCTCATACTCTAAACACCTATAAATCTATTCATGCACGCATGAAATGTATCTATTTAACTGTTTGTTTGTCTATGTATCTACTGCCTATGTATGTATGCATGTATTTATGCATGTATGTATGTATGTATGTATGTAGGTATGTATGTATGTATGTACCTGTTACCATGCATCTATTTCATGCCACTCTTAATTTACGAAAACAAAAATTGGTATAACAAAAACATAACAAAAAAGCGAAAAAAAAGCAGGTTAACAAAGCTGGAATCTGCCGCTGGAGGGTAAGTTGAGGGCAAGTGTTCATGATTAATTACGAAAACGAGAAATTTATTGGAAATCGCCCAAAAATGGCTGGAAATGAAGTAGCGAATGAAATGTTGAGATTGCAGGCCGGTTTAATCAACATCGTCTTTGTCCGCTCGGGAAGTCAAGCTAAATATTTTCATCAAAGGCCGCTGGAGTATAAAAGGAAGGAACTTTTCAAAAAAACAATGGCGTGATTTATTTTCTCTTTTTTTTTGTGGGGGGGTGAAGGGATGAGTTTGTGGGGGTGAGTGAGTGAGTGGGGGGGGGAGGGAGGGAGGGAGGGGATAAAATAGCTAGTGAGAAAAGAGATAAGGAAAAGTTACGAATCTGAAAACATTAAAAAGAAGATAAAAAAGAAAAAAAAACATTCCCTTATGAAAAGTCTGAGTGAAAATGCGATATTTCCCTTAGATGACAGTTTTCCTTTATTTTTTATTTTTTTTTACTTTTCTTTTGGCTCTCAAAGAAAAAAAAAACAGAAAAGTGGAGAAAAAGGAAACGAAATAGCGGAAGATATTCTTAAATTCTTCAATGATGAATGTTATGAAAATATTTCAGAACATGAGAAGACATAAACAGATATTGAAAACACAGGATAGAGAACAAACAGGTAGCAGAAAACAAGTGAGAGAGAGAGAGAGAGAGAGAGAGAGAGAGAGAGAGAGAGAGAGAGAGAGAGAGAGAGAGAGAGAGAGAGAGAGAGAGAGAGAGAGAGAACAACAATAAAATACAATGAATTACCACAATGTCATGTAGAAAAATGGTGATAATGAATGATAAATAATGAAATACAATGAAAAAAAAAACAGTCTTCATCTAAAAATAGTGTTGATGAATAACAAATAACAAAGCACGGTGAAAAACAATAATGTCCAAAGAAAAAATTGTGTTAACGAATAAGAAGAAAAAAAGAAAACGATGAAAAAAAAACACTAGACCTTAAAAAAAATAAAAAAAAAAAACACAAAAACACGGGGATGAGACACGAAATCCCAAGCAAAACATGACGGAAAAAAAAAAGACAGAAAAGAACAGACATTCTTACTTTGCTTTTCACGTGGCCCCAAAATGTAATTATGTCATCATTGTAATCCATGTGAATGTTATTATCGTCCTAAGCCAACCTGGAATAACTCGTTCTTTTCTCTTCACTCGCTCTGAACCAATCAAGCGAGAATTTCAAAACCACACACACACACACGACACACGCTGCTAAGAGAGACACGTTCATATACAGATGCCAGTAAGCCGTTCACAGCCGCTCCTTTGTCATTACGTGATTGCCGTCTCTCTCTCTCTCTCTCTCTCTCTCTCTCTCTCTCTCTCTCTCTCTCTCTCTCTCTCTCTCTCTCTCTCTCTCTCTCTCTTCCTTATAACTATTTACCTTTTTCATTTATCTGCCTGTCTATCTATCTATCTATGTATCTATCTATCCATCCATCCATCTATCTAGCTCAACCAATACACTTCTTTACTAACTAGCGCAGTGACGAGTGGTGAAGAGCATTTGCTATCCTCTATCTCTTACTGTTCAGGGCAACGCAGCTCGTCACAAACTGCCTCCTGAGAATTCACACGTCTAATTTTCCCTTGTGAAAAATTTGGTAAAACTGTCTGTACCATCATAAAAAGAAAAAAAAAAAAAAGCAGGAAAACTATTTTTCCCTTATAAAATGAACAAGGAAATCTCTATACCCAATAAGGAAAGTAAACAAGAGCACTATTCTCCCTTAAAAACGAAAAAGCGAAAAATAAAAAAATACATGAGAGAAAGGAAAGTCCGTGCCCAGTGAGAGACAAGCAAGACAACGCGATGCAAGATTACTCGTGTTAGTCTAAGGCGGAGAGACACAGAAATCGGCCGGACCAGTTTTAGGCACAGGAGTCACACCAGCTTTATTCCGTGCAGCACAGAGGCCAACGAGGGCACGTGCTGCAAGATCGCGATGCTGTTAGTCCGAGGGAAGGTAATGGGCTCACACGCCGGGCCTTCGTCACACTTAGCGGCCGGCCATTAAGGGGAGAGGGACTAAGAAATATCAATGAGGGAGCGACATGATGGTAATGAAAGCTAAGTGCCAAGGAGCGAGGGACGAAAGTTGAGGGTGAGGGTGTGTGTGTGTGTGTGTGTGTGTGTGTGTGTGTGTGTGTGTGTGTCAGAAGCTTGTGCTGGTGCTGTGTTCTCTGACAAGCGTAATAAGCATTTAGTATTGGTGTACAGTCAGGCTTATAAGTCAAGATACCTGCCTCGTTTGTTTCCGTGTTTGGTGTCTTTTCTTAATTGATCTCAAGTCCTCTGATCTTACGTAGCAGTTTATCAGTTGTCAGGTTTTATAAGGAGACTGTCAGCAAATCAAAAGACGTGTTATTCAAGGAACATACTGAACACTATACTGGTGGGTAACATACATTTTCTTCTTCATGTACAAGGGAGGCAGACAAAGGACAACAACAAACCAAGGAAAAGAAACTATAAATAAGACACGTTCATTTTCCTTCTTCTGACCATGACAGCATAACACCATACGTAACGGGATGACTTCTAAGAACATATCTGGCCACGTGCATGAGTTTTATAATGGTAATCTGAGAAATATGTATTCACTAATGTATTTATCAGTGCAGAGAACAAGCGGAAAGAAAGACCAACACAGTGAAGCACAGAAGGAGAGAACATTCATTACCTTCGTCAGTGGATACTCTCTCTCTCTCTCTCTCTCTCTCTCTCTCTCTCTCTCTCTCTCTCTCTCTCTCTCTCTCTCTCTCTCTCTCTCTCTCTCTCTCTCTCTGCCTCTCTCGTCTCCCTAAAGACTATGTAGCTTCTAATGACCCGTCCATCCTTCACCGTCCGCTTCTATGACCTATTCAGAAGTCTCCTTGACCCTTCCAGCTTCCTGCTCCTCGCGTCTCTCAGTCTCCCCTCCCCCGGCCAACTTCTAAAGACCGCCCGTGATCGTGTCTCATCACTCAGCATCGGTAATGGGTGTTAATACCGTCTGTAATTATCGCCTCCTCCCCGCCGCGTCTTCCCGGGCCCTCTCTTCCTCTTCTCCCTCCTTAACGATCCGCGGCGCCTCGGTTCCTCCATCAATCAACGAAAGGGGAGGAAAATTGCATGGACCAGGGAAAAAAATTGGGGGTTGTCTCCATGAGCAATCAACTTCCTCAACGCACAGATTCATTTTAAAGATTGGAACCTTAAAATCTTTCCCTCTTACAGAAAGCTTCTTTATCAATCAAGGCTTATGGGGGAGGAAAGCTGTAAGTTGCAAGGAAGAGGGTGAGGAAAGGGTGCTATATATTTGCACAGTCAGAGAGATTTTATACATAGATCCATTAGCCAGTTTGGAACTTTAGAATCTTGAGAGAGTTGCGAGAGAGGAAAGTTGCAAGAATGAAGGAAATAAGAGGATCGTGTTGTTGTCTTCATTAAGCGTCAACCCAAAGCTCCTACACAGCATTTCATTAATATGATAAAAACTTTAGAATCGTTTCCCCGGTAAGTTATACAGATCCTCCATCAATCATGACTTCAGGCGGTAGGAATATTGCTGGGACAAGAGGAAATCGAGTTGTCTTGAAAAAAAATCACCACCGAACCTCAACAGAAGGAGATTCGTTAATCAGATTGAAATCTTAAGAACCTTTTCTCTTGTAAATAAAAAAAAAAGATAAAGTGAAAACCCCACATCTGTATAGAAGGATTCACTAACCAACTGAACCTAAGAACATTTCTCTTGTAAATTAAAAACCTCACATCAAGGATAAGGCAAAAAGCACCACCTTCATAGACAATCAACCCAGGAGTCGGTACACAAAGATTCATTAACCAACTGAACCTAAGAAGCTTTCCCTCACACCCGAGTCTCCCTCCACCCAACAACTTGACCACTGTGATCACGATATTCAAAACCAATTTCCTGCTTCCCCACCGCGGCTCCTAAGACTGAGGGCGACTGCAGGGGGTGTCTGAGTTGCTCTTAATCAGCCAATCTGTATGCGTCCAAGGGCTGCCTCCTGCGTCACCCCTTAGATAGCCTCCTCAGCCTCGCCACACATATCATTATTAATCCATTTAAACTGCGATTTCTCTTAATCCTTCGCGCTAAGCCGCCCAGTACATTACCAAGACGGACGGGGGAGATCTTATAGTGATGGACGCTGGTGGTGGGTAATGAAGAGATGTGGTGAGTGCAGGGAGGGAGGGATGGTGAGGGGGAGGGTCTGGCTATGTTTGTGTGTGTGAGGGTGGGTGTGTGATGTAACTTGCGGCTTTTAGTATGTGTTATTGATAATTTATTCCTTACATTCAGATTGTGGAAGAGGGATTTTGCACGGGGAAGTAATGTTGATGATGAAAATGATGATGGTGGTAGTGGTGGTGGTGGTGGTGGTAACAATAATAATAATTCAAATAATAATTCAAATAATAATATTGATGATGATGATGATAATAATAATAATAATAATAATAATAATAATAATAATAATAATAATAATAATAATAATAATAATAACAATAATAAAAGGAAGAAGAAGAAGAAGAAGAAGAAGAAGAAGAAGAAGAAGAAGAAGAAGAAGAAGAAGAAGAAGAAGAAGAAGAAGAAGAAGAAGAAGAAGAAGAAGAAAAAGAGAAAGAGATGACACAAACTTAGAGTGAAGAGATGAACGTTAGCAATCGTAAAACAATAACAGAAAAATAACAACATAAAATCAAAACAAAGAGACTAATATATATACAAATAATTACCAACTCAGGGTCACATAAAAACAATGAAAAATAAAATAATAAAGAAAACTATGAAAAAAAAACTAAAGGAATGAAAAAGACGCGACATCATAAAACAGAAAGCGAGAGAGAGAGAGAGAGAGAGAGAGAGAGAGAGAGAGAGAGAGAGAGAGAGAGAGAGAGAGAGAGAGAGAGAGAGAGAGAGAGAGAGAGAGAGAGAGAGAGATAATAAAGATAATGACATTGGGTGGGGCTGATGTAATGACGCCATGCACACACACACACACACACACACACACACACACACACACACACACACACACACACACACACAACATAAAACAGTGCGTGCGAGAAATGTACATTAATTTAAAGAACGATATGATAAAAGTAGCATTAGAAAACGGGACATCACGAGCCTCACTCAATCCTGTGAAAATACAATTAGGTAAGTACAGTACAATTACGTAAGTACACACACACACACACACACACACACACACACACACACACACACACACACACACACACACACACACACACACACACACAATATAGTGAATGTGCTTACCCGTGTGCGTGAAAGCGTGCTTGCGTGCCTGCGTGTATGTGTGTGTGTGTATGTGCGTATGTGCGTCTGTATGTGTGTACGTACGTGCCAGCATGTGTGTGTGCGTGCGTGCAGGCGTGCATATACTTGTTTGTTTACGTGCGTGGGTGCGCGCAATCTCCTCCTCTCCCTCGCTTACCGCCAGCTACACACACACACACACACACACACACACACACACACACACACACACACACACGCCCTCAGATAATGAAAAATAACACAGACAAACAACGACAAACCCACCACTAGAAGAAGACAATGCAAGTTACAAACACCAAAAGAAAGAACAAGAGAAGGAGTAATCTGGTGAGAGGTGAGAGGCGTATCGGGGAGAGGGAGGCGGGGAGAGGGAGAGAGAGAGGAGGCGGCAGGGAGAGGGATAAAGAAGAGAGGAAAGGGCGGGGAGAGGTCCAGGGGAACCCGCACATGTGCATACCATAAATGCATTGATTTATGCGCGCGGGTGTCTGCGTAACCCTGGCAACGCTCCTGTCCCTCCTCCTCCTCCTCCTCCTCCTCCTCCTCCTCTTTCCCCTCCTCTCTTCTCCCCCTCCTCATGGCTGCCTGGAAGTGGACCATCGCACTCTTATTATATTGGAGAGAGAGAGAGAGAGAGAGAGAGAGAGAGAGAGAGAGAGAGAGAGAGAGAGAGAGAGAGAGAGAGAGAGAGAGAGAGAGAGAGAGAGAGAGAGAGCACAAGCACACAGTGTACTTTTCTTCCGTCTGATTTACTGTATTACATCTATGCTGTCCTTTCTTCCTCGCTCGCTCGCTCGTGAGAGAGAGAGAGAGAGAGAGAGAGAGAGAGAGAGAGAGAGAGAGAGAGAGAGAGAGAGAGAGAGAGAGGAAGGGAGGTAGCAGACAGGAAAGGTGTTGCTTGCTTCGTGTTTTTGTCAAGAGGGTGCGAGGTTGCGATCAGCGAATGTCCTAGAGAGAGAAACCTGTATGATGTCTCACGGCTTCTTTCACACGGGGGATAAATATTTACTGATCGCATTATAAATCAAGGTTGGGAGACTATCAAGAGAGAAGTGTTCCTTTTTAAACCGACGGGGGTACCCAAGCTTGTGGGGATGCTTGGGGGAAGTGGTGGTGGTGGTAGTGGTGGTGGTGGTGGTGGTGGAGGTGCTTGTGAACAGTGAAGTGAAGGAGGTGTTAGTGAACGATCTGAAGAACTTTCTGTATGACTGTGTGTGCGTGTGTGCGTGTTTCTCCGTGTGAGCATGAGTGGGTATTTTATTATAATTATTGTTTTTATTTTTTTTATAATAAAGAGAGGCATCTTCCAAGAATGAAGTGTACTTGAGAGAAATAATAAGGTTATATGTGGATAAGGTAAGAGAGAGAGAGAGAGAGAGAGAGAGAGAGAGAGAGAGAGAGAGAGAGAGAGAGAGAGAGAGAGAGAGAGAGAGAGAGAGAGAGAGAGAGAGAGACTGTATGCAGAGGAATATTAGAGGTAGAGGTAGAAGAGGAGGAGGAGGAGGAGGAGGAGGAGGAGGAGGAGGAGGAGGAGGAGGAGGAGAGCAGCTCTGCATGCAGCCGTTGCATTTGGGGGTGAGGAAAGGAGGGGACAAATTTGTGAGGCGGGCGGAGGAGGGCGGGAGGGAGGGCGGGAGAGAGGACCACAGGGGGGGTAAGAGGGGTAAGGGAAAAACTGCTGATGCTTGCTGCCTCCTGCTGAATCTATAGGCAAGCGGATTACCCATGGGGAGAGACGCTAATGAAGGAACCTGCCAGAATTCCCTAGGGGGCCACGACCAAAATTGCTTGATAAGGAGAATAACCCGTGAAGATGTTGTCATTATATAAAAAAGATGCGTAGTCGTAACTCACATTCCCGAAGGAGGCGGTGAAGGTGCAAGGAGGTGTAAGTCCTCTGAGGCGTCCCCCGTGCAAGCATATCCCTGTGAGTTGTGTTAATTATTGGCCACGGCGCTTATGGACTCAGGGTGGGGCTTGGCACTATATTCATGGTGAGGGCCGCGCGGGGGACGTGTTGCCCATGGGATAAGGGTCGTAATTAGTGTTGCATTCAAGCACCAATTACCAATCTCCCCCAAAATGGAAGCACTAATTATCCCAGGCACAGCGCGGACACGCCCGTCTCTCATTTGCTCCAAGGGTGAAAATATATGAAATATGTAAAATGCACCGAAGATACTGCATAAACATGGCCGTGTAAAAAATATGCTCTGATGCTTTTAAAAAATATAAATTATGAAAACAGATAACCATCAAAACGACCTCGTTCTCACCTTCGTTCACAGGTGCGGGTGGCGGGAGAATGGGAGAGGGAGGAGGGGGAAGGCGCGCGTCCTGCGAAGGGAGAGGGAGTGCGTGTGAGTGAGAGGGAGAAGAATAGATGGGAAGAGCGAGCAGATAATGAGTAGCGGGGAAGTATCGCTTGAGCTCCTCCTCCTAAGATTAACTGGACAGCTTCCCGTGTGACCTTGACAGACTCCAGGATATTGTTGGCAGGGAAAAAAATGCGAGAAAACTAACAGAAACACAAAATAAGAAAGCAGATTAAGCACGCACCCACCTACCAACCCACCCACCCACCCACACACACACACACACACACACACACACACACACACACACACACACACAGGAGGTAACACACGCAGTACATACGCCTAAAATATTTTACCCAAACACGTACAACAAACGCTCCACATCCTATTCTAGTTCCGTACGAGTTTCCGCTGCCGTGTTTCGCAAGCACTTATGGGATGGGAGAGAGAGAGAGAGAGAGAGAGAGAGAGAGAGAGAGAGAGAGAGAGAGAGAGAGAGAGAGAGAGAGAGAGAGAGACGAGAAAAATAATTGATTCGCGTTCATTTCAGTAGGTTATCTGGGCGATCAATTTTTTCCAAGCAATCGATACCTCATGGTCTGGTTCTCATCCCATTCATCTCTCTCTCTCTCTCTCTCTCTCTCTCTCTCTCTCTCTCTCTCTCTCTCTCTCTCTCTCTCTCTCTTGCGATCCACTTCTTTCTAACAAACAAACAAAAAAATGAACTGGAATGAAGGAAAGACATGATAAGGAGAAGAAAGAGAAGAAGGAATAAGATGACGTAGTATTTTGATTATTTCCAAGTTCTATTTCCAGTAGTGCTAAGGAAGCGAGAGCGAGAGGCGCCGGCGAAGAGGTCCGTGCAATGAGGTTTGTGTACTCTCAAGATTTTATTAACATGCCCGCTGGTCTGTTTTCCCTGCCGTGGTATTTGCTAAGAGTCAACACGAGGCGTCTAGTTGGTCAATGAAGAGTGGAGGCAGTGAGGGAGTGGAGGAGAGGTTCGCTTGTTCTTGTAAGTGAATGGATGATGATATTGGTTGTGGTGATGAGTTTTTATATAAGACTTGCTCTGGGAAAGGGTAAGAAAACGGGAGGAAAAGGTCTGACGAGGATGTTTCGATGTTCGCTGTCGGCTATGCATGCTTTCCTTTCTGTACATTTACACATTAAGTTCGTCTCTGCCTGGTATCTTTTACGTAAGATGTGCTCTATGGTAATAAAACTGTATAAAAAGCTCAATGAAGATGCCAGTCCCTTGTCCGACAGCAATTCTAAAGCCCAGAGTGTTTTCATGATGGTGATGATGGTGATGACTTGAGCTGTCCATCTGTCTGACTGTTACAATGGTGAGTAGCTGAAAAAGTCGAGGATTACTTGCAGGGGTGGGTAAAGTTTTGAGCTGCCTACCCGTATCTGCCTCTGTTTTCATCATTATGTTTATCTGTTTGTCAACTTGGTCGTTTCTGTCCGTTTATCGATCTATCTGTCTGTCTGCGTGTCTGTTTATGAAGTGAAGAGTGGCGACAGGAGAGCAGCGGAAGGATGATAATGAATACGTATATGGTAACGAGATTAACAGTAGCAAAACTGATGAAATAAAGTTCGGTTGCATAAGACTTTATATAGTTATTGTATTTGCAAATGAGTAGTGAACAATATCTATTTTTCTCACCTGGACTCTTTCAACTTGTCAGCCAAATGTGGGCGTAAGTTTCATAATGGTTTGATTAATATAGTGATATGGTGTGATGTTTCAGAATTACTGAATACGCGTTCAGTGCATCACTTCTTCAAATGAAATCCACAAGAAAAAGAAAAGTAATCAAAAAATGCATATACAGATACAGCACACTTAGAATAATTAACACACATAAAAAACGGAACGTGTGAAGAAAGTCTTCCGGCTATATAATAAAAATGTTTCAAAGGAAAAGTGACAAGAATACATGCAAGTAAAAATAAGGAAATATTGTTTGCCATGCATGAAGTGTGGCTAAATGCAAGGCGCTGCATGACTCATAATGTAAAATAAATGACTCATAATGTAAATGCAAGGCGCTGCAAGACTCATAATGTAAAACAAATGTCCTCACCAGTAAATGAACTGGTGCACGTACTGGGACAAAACAAAATTTTCAAATGCACATCCATTATGAAGAAACGAGTATGAGAAATATGTCTCAAATATATATACAATAATAACTTATAATTCATTTACATAATTATTTATTAATCATTCTACTTATTGGTCCTTAGAGAATTACAAGAACGCTTATATAACTTATCTACTTCCCTCTCTATGTTAACTACCTATCAACTTCTAAACAAAGAAAATTTTATAGAATAAATGCACTTATGTAATTATTTACTTAAATAATTCATTTATAAACAAAAAAAAATCAGTATAGTTTATCATCTCCACGAATGCATTTAATCAGAGGTTCGGCGTAATCACAAGTAGTGGAAGTAGCTCAACAAGCAAGGCAGTAATAATGAGCATCTTACTTTGTCCCCTATTGCAGCAAGGAGGCGACCAGCAGCGCGCCACGAGCTCTTCACCGCGAGGAGCACCAAACACGTCGCATTTCAGAGACAGTGACAGAGGCAGAGAGATGAAACACACTCCTGGAGGCACGAATTAACTTTTTAAAAACTGTTTCAGGAACTTCCTCTGGCATACAAAACGGGATGAAATGACGCCAAAATGAAGCAAGAAAACTCACGCGTACGTAAACGAGAAAGACACGTACATCAAAAAGTGAGAAAAGTAATGCATGAAAAATAAATTAAACAACTAGACACTGAAAAATAAAATGCTAGTTACTGAGATGAGGAAAACGTAAATTATATCTAAAAAAAATTATTAAAAAGAAAACGAGAAAACTCACAGAACGAGGCAAGCAGAACAAGGAGAACAAGTAAGCAGATAGGGCAAGCAGAGCAGAGCAAGCAGGGGAAGAAGGAAGGTAGCAGCGGAGTGGAAAGCTGAGCGAGGGAGAGGAGGCGCGGCAGACTGGGAGCAAAAAGTCGTCTGGGGGCTTGGACAGGGTGAGGATCGGGTCGCGCTGTTCCTCCTGTGCCTTTGGGAAGCAGCTCCTCTTCAGGGCAACCACCAACACCTGCTTGTGAAGTGCTTGTGTTGCCTCCCTCCCTTTCTACCTACTTCCCTTCCTGTTACTCTCTCTCTCTCTCTCTCTCTCTCTCTCTCTCTCTCTCTCTCTCTCTCTCTCTCTCTCTCTCTCTCTCTCTCTCTCTCTCTCTCTCTCTCATGTTCCTTTCTCCAAAATTTCGTCTCATTCTTGTTTATTTTTCTTCGTCCCTTCCTATCTCCAGCGTTTCTCCCTCCCTTTTCTCTCTCTCTCTCCTGCTCCACTCATTGTTTCCCTCCCTATATTTCCTTCACGTACTTGTTTGTGTTTTCTTCCTCCCTCCCTCCTTCTCCTCCCTTCCTCTAGCATGCCTCCCTTCCACTTCTCCTTCTCTCTCTCTCTTCTTCCAATCACTTTTCTCCCATTTATCCATAATATTTTCCTTCTCATATCTGTGTGTGCTTTATCTATCCTTCGTCATTTCTATCCGTTCTCCCTTTTTTTATTCCCTCCCTCATGTAGTCTTATTCATATTTTCTTTTATGTAATATTTTCTTTTTCTTGCTCATTTCTTTTCTTTTCCCATGATGCATTATTACAGGTGGAATCTGCGTACATCCTACTCGCATCCTGCATACCTCCTGGACACTAGGAAAAGAAAAGAAAAAAAAATATAATATATTCGCTCACACACACCCTGCATAATTAAAAATGATACACAACACAGACACAACACACACACACACACACACACACACACACACACACCCACACACTACTTTGTTTAGTATTTTCTTCTAACACTACCACGACCTCCCTCAGTACTCCCTTTTTGCCTCTATCTAACTATTATTCGTCCTGCTTCATTGCTTACGCCTTTCCCCCGCCCTTCCTCCACCCCAGCTCCGGCCTCCATCCACTCCCACTTCACCACCCGTAGTCACCGGGGCCCCATCACTAGCAGGCAAACGCACACTCCTCCACCACTAATGTGCTGTTCACCTTAGCATTTTTATTGTTATTAAAATGTGTAAAAGTGACGCTTATGGTTATTATTGTCATTATCACCGCTTTATTATTATATTTTACGGTAAAACGGTCATTTTATTGCGTGGCGCGTGTTGCATGTTGTTGGTGTTTGGATTTATGCTTTGTTTGTGTGTGTGTTGGGTCGGAGTAAGTGCGTGTGTGCGTCTGTGTGTGTGTGTTGCAAAGGGGAAAGGGGGATAAGTGTTCGTGCGTGTCTGTGTGTCGCCTACGAGAGTAAGTATTGGAATATTCGGAGACAAAAAAGAGAGAGAAAAAAAAGTGTTATCAGAAATAGAAAAGAAAAAAAAAGTAAAAAAAGGAACAAAACACATAGCACATACTATACATTTAAGCATCAATCGCATTAATTAAATCGTACACGTCGCGTCCTCTGCAGTAGTGAATGCGTGGGGTAAATAAGACTGTGTTTATCGTAGTTCATGTATTTATTGTGGATAATGAGCGTCGCACCTAATCACCTGCCTGGGAGATTCTTCATTTCTTCTACGTATTATTATTATTATTATTATTATCATTATTATTATTGTTGTTGTTATTTATTTATTTTTTTAAATATATATGCCTGTATAGTACAATATATAGGGCAGTTGCTTAGTGGTAGTTTTATTTGAGGGTTATTGTGAGTTTTGAGTAGTAACGGTATTATTATTATTATTATTATTATTATTATTATTATTATTATTATTATTATTATTATTAATCATTATTATTATTATTATCATTACTACTACTACTACTATTACTATTGTTATTATTATTATTATTATTATTATTATTATTATTATTATTATTATTATTATTATTTATCACAAGTCTATTTCTATTATATCAAGAACATACGTTATTATCTTATTTTCCACATAACTACTCTTTACAAATATATTAAAATACAAATCATAACGACCAAAGTAACACAGAAAGCAACACTTTTATAAAGCAATACTTTCATTCTGGCTTCTACCACGGGTCTCCATAGCGGATCAACCTTTCCCAGTGCACTCAGTCTTCTTCGTCTCCTTCAGTCAAGCCCAATACAAGCAGGTCTTCTTTTAATGGATCCACAAACCTTCTCTTAGGTCTTCCTTTAACTTCACTTGCTATTTCCGGCCTCCTTTTATCAACATACTCCTTCCTCATTTTCTTCTCTTGACAAGCCCAAACTATCTCACTCTCGCCTCTCTAGCTTTGTCCTCACTTACATGTGTTGTACCTGTGATGTAGAGTAGTACCCCTTATGACACACAAACGCACCACTTGTAACGATAAAAAGGAAAGTAATATTATAATGTGTTTTACGATAATGTTCATCTCGCTATTTTTTTTTTTTTTTTAATGATTCCAAACTATTGTAACCTAATTCACGGCAGCAGAACTTCAATTGACAACGTTTTCTACACGCACACCCACCCAAACACACACACACACACACACACACACAACCAATTCTTCGCTAAACACATACCAACAGTTGTACTTATTGAAATTTCACACGCATGAATGACCAATACTGAAACTCTACAAGCTACACACACAAACGCTCTCTCTCTCTCTCTCTCTCTCTCTCTCTCTCTCTCTCTCTCTCTCTCTCTCTCTCTCTCTCTCTCTCTCTCTCTCTCTCACCCAATTGTAACCCTTCACTAAGCCACAATAGGACCACAACTAGCTAACACCTGAGTGATTATAGCACCTCCTTGACCCTCCATCTCCTCTCCTTGCCTTCCCCTCTCCGCGCCCCTGTCCCTTATCTACATACTGATCGGAGACGCTGGACAATATGCGAGATTAATCCACAGTGATTCTCAACCCTTAGATTAAGTTTAAGTCCCCCCAGTACGCCACACCCTTTCTCCCCCCCTTTTCTCTGTCTCTGCTTCTCTATCTCCACTCTCGCCTCTCGCCTGCTAAATGAAAAGGGACTAGAAGGTGGGAGGGTGCGGGTCTTGCGTCACTGACTTCCACACTGTCTGCCTGGCTGCTCAAGAGGTCATTTGCATATGCATCATCATGGAATTGCAGTCTGAGGGGAGCCAGGAGACGAGGATGTAAGGGGAAGAGGGCTGGTTTGGTCCTACAGTTAGTCTTATTGTGTGTGTGTGTGTGTGTGTGTGTGTGTGTGTGTGTGTGTGTGTGTGTGTGTGTGTGTGTGTGTGTGTGTGTGTGTGTGTGTGTGTGTGTGTATCATCCTCACATAATTATGAGACAATACAAGCAAACTACATACAATAAAAGAAACGCACGCATACTTTTATCCCAGAGTATCTATCAACATAATGACAAAAGCATTTAAAACTCCTTCGGCAAATTTTACGGCGCCAACTGATGAAAGAGAGACAGACAGACACACAGACACAGACACAGACACAGGAGAGAGAGAGTAAAAAAAAATAATAATCAGGGAGGAGGAGGAGGAGAAGGAGGAGGGGTCGGTAGGTAGGTAGCTGCGCGTGACGAGGAAACACAGAGAGAGAGAGAGAGAGAGAGAGAGAGAGAGAGAGAGAGAGAGAGAGAGAGAGAGAGAGAGAGAGAGAGAGAGAGAGAGAGAGAGAGAGAGAGAGAGAGAGAGAGAGAGAGACAGAAAGGCGGGGTGTATGTAACATAGCCTGGGCAGTTCATAGCTATTCTCGGCCTTTGTAATGTGATTCGTAATGGCCTGTTTGCAGCGGTGGTCGGCGGCGTTCCTGGCAAAGGAGGAGAATACAGATACCCACTAATGAGGAGCATGAATATCCAGGAGATGTCAACGATTCATTACTCACTGGGCGGCGCTGGCTCACTCGTGTTCATTTTTCAGAGGCCCTAAGATGCCAAGGGATACCAACTAATCACCCGTGGCAGCTCCGATCTCCCAGGGGACGCCCGATGGAAAAATGCAGCTGCAGAAATTATCCAAAAGGTACCCCAGGCATGATCTCTTTCTGTTTTATTTATCTTTTTTTTTCTCTCTCTTTTTTTTTTTTTGTCGGTCTCTGTCTGCCTGTTTGTCTGTATGTCTGCCTGCCTGCCTGCCTGCTCCAGCACTAATGTTAAATCAATCAAGTTTGCATAATAGTTTCCGTGTGACAGTGGCTATTGTGTGTGTGTGTGTGTGTGTGTGTGTGTGTGTGTGTGTGTGTGTGTGTGTGTGTGTGTGTGTGTGTGTGTGTGTGTGTGTGTGTGTGTGTGTGTGTGTGTGTTCTGTATTTATTTATTTATTTTTTTTTTCAGTGCATTTCCAGGCTTAGCTCTTCCCCTTTTATTATAGTTATGAAGAACACTTATCTGTGAAAGGTAAGTTTGTTAAATTGGTCACACTCCCCGCCAACCATCAATTAGAGACGCTGTTCACAGTAATTGGACGCATTGTGTTAACAGGACACAACATTGCCTGCCTCGCTCTAAGCTTGCCATGCTGTATTGATCTCCAGGTGAAAGGGCTACCTCCTCCTGTGTGTGTGTGTGTGTGTGTGTGTGTGTGTGTTAGTCTCCCTCTCCGAATATGACAAGTACCTTTTCAATCTTCCCTACCTTAGTCTCTGAGCACTTTGTTACGTGGGGTTGATCTGAAATGAAGCGCTAACCTTTGTCTCACCGCCCACCACCATACATACATACATATCCTCCTTCCAGCAACAAACTTAAACGCAAACGCACTTATATTTCAATCTACCAATCATGCATATACATCTACATTGCTTCCTTACCCTATCCTCCCTTCTGAGTTTCTCCAATGACTGTAGAAACTTTAAAGAAGTGACACTGATTCTTCTTGCCAAATTTCTTGTAGCTAATGATATAAAGAAAGACGAGGCATATGAAGCCAGGTTATCAGGATTGTATGGTAATTTTTATTCTACTTTCTCTATCCTTCTTTACTCTCTTCTATCATTCTAGTTCTTTCTGCGTTTGCATTCGCCACTATTCTTCATTTTATAGTTTACGAGATAGAAGAGCGAGGCATCAGAAGTCAATAGACCGTCAGGGTTTTATAACAATTCTTACACTACTTTGCCCGTCTATCTTTACTGCGTTTACATACAGCACCAAAGTTTTGTAGCGGCAAAGAAGAATGAAGTATCAGGAGTCATGTTATCAGGGTCTTATGACAAATCTTATACTGCTTTCTCCGTCTTTCCTATCTTTCTTCAATCAGTCAAACCATATTCAGTACACGGTTTTTTTTTTTCCCACAATCTCTTAGTGAAATAAAGTTCGTACAAACACCCTTTTATTTATTCACCCATATTTTGGATGAGGATTTTGGAATCATACTGTAATTACCTAACATGATATTTCAGCAACTGAAAAAGAAAACATCTCATTATGGATGTTAGTACGCATTTTTTTCCTTTGTTACTTACGTTCACATAACACTTCCCTGATGTGTACACTTCTACTTTACACTGACATATTCACTTTGATCCATCACTACAAAACTATCCACTCAGCGCATCTTTCCATCATCCTGTGTCCTTCACCTCTCCCGCGTCCTCCCTCCGCTTCCTCCACCATAGGAACTCATTCTGGCTCTTGTTCCTGCCTATGTTAAAAAGAGAGGGAGCCGTGTGTGATGCAGTATGAGGTATCGGATAACTTGTTTCGCTTCGAGGGGAAAAATCGACTTTTATTCAAACAGTATGACATGCTGAGTCACAAATACATGTTCATAAGAAGTCTCGTCGATAAAAAGACACGTGATTTTTTTTTCCTGCTGGCGAAAGAGAGAAGTGAGTGTTGGCAGTGCGGCCTTGCTGGTGATCAGGCGAACTGACGAGCATCAAAGAGACGCAGATATGACAGATATGCCACCCACTCCCCTCCCCTCCACGACACACACACACACACACACACACACACACACACACACACACACACACACACACACACACACACACACACACACACACACACACACACACACACCCGTACACACGCGCACGCATGCATACAAGCATGGGAAAGCAACATGTGTGCTCATATTGATAACTGGTGCCGCCGCCCCACACACTCATCACACGCGTCTGGTGCCTGCCGCCGCGCCTGCCTCGCTAGGGACGGAGGCACAAACCTGGAGAGGAAGGCGCCGTGGCCGAGAGGGGCGGGAAGCAGGAGGGCGTGAGGAGGGGACGATAGGACACACTCAGCAAGTATTTCCCTTTGTTGAGATGGTCTGTACCATTCACTGTAAGGCTGACAGTAGTGAGGCAGTAAGCATGCATGACGCCTCCCCTCCCTCGCCCCTGCTCCGGTGCCGTATGTCTCCACGGCGTGAGGCTCGTGGTGCAATGTGGTATTAAATGTGGTCCTGTTCCCTCAGTACCATAAAACTGCACTGAACTGAAGGACGTTCGGTAGGAGCTTGCATGAATTGACGTGTATTATAATTGTAAAATGTAAAATGCTTACTATACCAGAAGGGTCACTATTTGCTTGTTCCCTGAAGTTGCAAAAACAATATTATGGTCATATATATTATTTATTTAGGAAAAGCTGCTCCATAGACGAACACTTATTATGGTGGAGCGATGGCTAATTTAATGAGGATACGACTGATTTCACCACTCAATGGTGCTGTCGTGATTAGGTATTTAATTGAGAATCATCTGCCTCTCTCTGTCTGTATCTATCTGTCTGTCCGTTTGTCTATCCTACTCTCTCTCTCTCTCTCTCTCTCTCTCTCTCTCTCTCTCTCTCTCTCTCTCTCTCTCTCTCTCTCTCTCATTATCCACTCAGCTGCACGCATCTATTTTCCTTCCTTCACGTACAGAATACACACAAAGCCACCAAGGCTCAAGGTTATAATACAAAAACTAGTGCAGCTTTACAGTCCTCAAGACTTGAGACCAATCCAATGACTTTGAAAACTGCAACACTTTGGTCACTCCTCATAGTTTTCATTCGAATTTCGGTCACTTACTCAGTGTTTGCCACACCGTGACACGCCTGCTGCCCACCTGCCCCGCCACACACCACGCCACTTTCACTCTTGTCGCCTAACTCTTTTTATATTAGTAGTCTTCTGTAATTCTAAACTTACATTCCTAACATCTTATTATTTTTGTTTCCTTCTAATACTTGATTAGCACTCGCCATGTCCCGCGCTGTGTGGTGAGTGTTTATCCTGGCTGCTTCAAATTATTGTTCTGCAAGATTATTCCCGTGACGCTTGCCTGTGGACTCAACGCTCTTGCCTCATCAATTCATACGAGTGTTAATATTTCCTCATCCTACCACTTCTACAAACGACTCATTTCCTTCAGCAGGTTTCTTTACCTCTCGATATATATATATATATATATATATATATATATATATATATATATATATATATATATATATATATATATATATATATATATATATATATATATATATATATATATACGATCATGAACACACAGCGTCGTGTGGCGGATCTGAAAGTAAATCAGTAACTGGACTTCAATTAACAAACTACTGAGATACAATATGTTTGTTTTACGCCCTTTTAAACTTTATCTACACCTGATGGCCGCGCCCAGGCCTCGTCTCGCCCGGAGTGTCATGCAGCGATGCGGCGGCCCGCCATACATGCCCTGAATACTCAAACAAACCCCCCAGAGGGAGGTCGATGCCCCCGCGACAAACAACTCCGCCAGGCCCCGACAACACAATCAGCCGAGGCCCACAAGGAAGGCGGGAGGGACGCCCCAGCTAATGACTGACACGCTC
>NC_087168.1:20284649-20294649 GCF_035594125.1 Scylla paramamosain
CTTCTCCCTATCCCAAGTAATGGAAAGCTTTGGATCTCCTTGCTTGCCTTCCCTCTTACTCTCTCCCCCACTCACTCTCCCTTCTTTCTCCCCTCTCCCTCTCTCTTCCTCTTCCTTCCACCCTCCAGTCGCGGCCGATTTTGCTTTCACTAAACAGGGCGCCCCCATGCACCACTTTTTGCTCTTCTCCCACGTCTTATAACTGACTCAGTGTTATACCTTTGCTCTCTCTCTCTCTCTCTCTCTCTCTCTCTCTCTCTCTCTCTCTCTCTCTCTCTCTCTCTCTCTCTCTCTCTCTCTCTCTCTCTGCGTATTGGTTTCTTTTGTTGTGTTTTCTTATTTTCGTTTCATTCAGTTTTCTTGTTTGTTTTGTTATATTTTGATTTACATGTCTGTCTGTTTGTCTGTCTGACTATCTATCTGTCCGTCCGTCAGTGAGTCTGCCTATCTGCATATCTGTCTGCATGTGTGCTTTTGTATGTTCCCCCCCTCTCTCTCTCTCTCTCTCTCTCTCTCTCTCTCTCTCTCTCTCTCTCTCTCTCTCTCTCTCTCTCTCTCTCTCTCTTCATCGCCCCTCACGCCTCACCCTCTATTTTTATCAGCAGCGTGTAACAGACTGCCACAACTCTTACTTTGTCACCCTCACCCTCTCCTCTCTTGACTTCTTCCCTTTCTTAAGATTTTTTACACCTGCGTTCAAGTTTTTATTTTATTCATATCCTGTCTCTCTCTCTCTCTCTCTCTCTCTCTCTCTCTCTCTCTCTCTCTCTCTCTCTCTCTCTCTCTCTCTCTCTCTCTCTCTCTCTAATATTTAAAGTTAGATGCAAGAATTTGTTTTTATTATAAGGAAGAAACAAGGAAGAGAATAGTTGGGGGAGGAAAATGAAACTAAATAAAATAGATTACAAACCAATACGAAGAAAAATAAAAACAAGGAGAGAAAAAGAAAACAGTAATACCTGAAAAAAAATAACAAGAAACAGCCAAAAGACAAGAAAAAATAAGGAGGAGAAAAAGAAGACTAGAATATCAAAGAAAGCAAGAACAAGACAATAAGAAAAAAAAAGTACAAGAATTAGGATAGAAAGACGACCAGATTACCAAGACAGGGAAGAGAAATGAACGAATGCATAAGAAACAACAACTAGGAGAAGAAAGAGATTGTGAAAAAAAATAATAATGGAGAGAAAATAATTAACAAAACAATAATAAGAAAAAAGTACAAGAAAAGTCACTACAAAACAAAACAAAAAAAAACAGAGAACCCACAATACGACCAAGGACAAGAAAACTACGAAAAATCATTACAAAGTCGAACAAGAACCAAAACAGCAACACCACCACCAACAAAACCAATATCAGAAACCAGATAGCACCACCAAGAATACTGAACAACACAAGAGTACCCAGTCACCTTGCATAACGTCCACCTAAGCTGCAGCGCTAAATCACCCGCCAGATGAGTGCCGACACCTGCCGAGGAAGGAGAGGAAGAAGCCTGCAAAGTGACAGCACGGAAGAGGGGAAACGTGCGGAGGGGAAAGAATGAGACTGTTCGGAATTGAGCTAATTGATAAGTGATGGACGGAAGGGAGGGGGAAGAATCTATATCACTCAGAAGGGAGAGGAAGAGGAGGAGGAGGAGGAACAGGAGGAGGAGGAAGGGCAGGAAGAGCAGTAGCAGACGAGGTGCGTGACAAGATCCTAGTGGTGGTGGTGGTGGTGGTGGTGAAGAAGGAAGGAAGGAAGGAAGGAAGGAAGGAAGGAAAGAAGGAAGGAAGGAAGGAAGGAAGGAAGGAAAGAATTTGGTGGTTTTGTGGTGTGGGTGGTTAAAAAAGTGTAGTTAAGATGGTTAATTGGATGAGGAAGTGTGTGTGTGTGTGTGTGTGTGTGTGTGTGTGTGTGTGTGTGTGTGTGTGTGTGTGTGTGTGTGTGTGTGTGTGTGTGTGTGTGTGTGTGTGTGTGTAAAGATGAAAAATTCTGTAGTTAATACTACTACTACTACTACTACTACTACTACTACTACTACTACTGTCATTATTATTATCTTTTCTTATTATAATGGTTATAATCACCACCAATATTATCATCACCACTGACATTCTTAACATTATTATCAGATTTTTATCAATATCACTTCCAAACCACACATTTCAGCTTTTTTTTTCCACGATTATTACTGTACTCCCTCCTATTTAATACTTAATACTTCTAAAAGTGCATTACCTCAGCCACCAGGACGCAAGGATATCCGTAATGAAGCCAAAGGAAATTATTACCAGATTAGCAAAGGGGTTACATAAGGGAATATGTTCTCTCAGATTTTCTTTCATTTTTATCTAGAGTGTGGAAATAATTGGCTCAAGTACGTCTGTGGTGGGAGTGATGCATGGTATTCGGATGCTGCAGTGATAAATGTGTGGTAGAAACAGAGGATATTGTGAGTTATGGGCGGTTTGAGTTCTTGGAGTTTTTGTGAGAAGCAATGGAGGACAAGATTTCAATTTTATCTAGTGTGTGCTAAAGTTATTGGCTCCAGTACGTCCGTGGCGGGAATGTGGAAGGTGTTCTGGTGTTGCAGTGGTATATGTGTAGTAGGAAGACGGGATGTTGCAAGTTTTGGATGAATGGACTTCCTCAAGATTTTGTTAGGAGCATTCCAGGAAAAAAAATAATAATAATGTATGGTTTAATAATAAGTAAAATATTACCTCTAAGGTTTTTCAGGAACAAGATTTACTGATGTAGACCCAGAAATGCAGCTTTTTTTAGCATATTTTAGATAATAAATTCTTCTGGTTAAAGAAATAATGAAAAGAGTATTTTGTTTTTTATTTCATAAGAAGCAAAAAGCATGAGTTTGACTTTACAAAGTTTTAAAATACTGAAGAAGGAGAAAAGGTTATCTATTTCTAATAAAGTCTTGTATATTCCTGAAAAAGTTTCGTGCATAAAACAAAATTGTAACTGTGAGATGCAGAACGAAAGACACTTCAAAGAAAACAAAAATAACAATAAGGGAACTTGATTAAAGAGTATCTTGGCAACACAGCTGACAAGAAAATGATTCACCTATATAAAAAAAAAAGAAAAAGAAAAGAAAATCGATGGGAAAACATTAATTACATGATGGAGGGAAGGGACTCTCTCTCTCTCTCTCTCTCTCTCTCTCTCTCTCTCTCTCTCTCTCTCTCTCTCTCTCTCTCTCTCTCTCTCTCTCTACGAACCTCTCAAAACTGTCACCCTTTCTTTAATATCATAATTCCTAAAGGTAATTTCTTCCTGTGTCTCATCTTCAAATTGTCTTCCTCCTCCTCCTCCTCCTCCTCCTCCTCCTCCTCCTCCTCCTCCTCCTCCTCCTCCTCTTCCTCCCAGCACCTCATCATCTTCCCCTCACGTACTCCCAAACCTCTCATTCCTGTTTCCAAATGAATGCCCTCATTATTGCGGCTCCCTTAATGAGCGAATGATTATGCAGTTCATGATGATGCTTTGGGTCATACTTGCTTTGGGAATGCTCAAATCACTGTTTTATTCATAATTCCGCTTCATTTTTTAAACACTCTTCGGTTCATGATGGTGTGAGGGGCTTTGGTGTTTGGGTGCTGATTGTGTGTATCAGAGTGACACACAGAGAGAAAGAGAGAGAGAGAAGTTAAATGCGTCCTTTTCTTCATTTCTCTCTCTTTTTTTTTTTTTTTTGGTGTGGTTTTGTGTTCTTACTGTAAAGAAAAAAAAAGAATAGGAGGATAAGAATGAGGAGGAGGACGAGAAGGAGGAGGAGGAGGAGGAGGAGGAGACGGAGGAGAAAGAAAAAAAAAGAGGAAGATGAAGAAAAATAGAAGGGGAAGAAAGGCAATATAATTTAACTTCTTCTGTGATAAATTATGGAGGAGGAATAGAAGAAGAGGGAAGAAGGAGGAAGGAAGAAGCAGGACAACACTACTTCCTCTGTAGTTAAATATAGGAAAAGAAAATTAAAACATACTCACTCTGAATCTTAATATATATTTTTTTACTACAAAGAACACATGATCCCTAAGGCCTTGAATGAAAAGTGACAAGGCTTATGTTATTATCACTACTGCTTAGAAGAGGCGGAGAAGAGGAAGAGGAGGAGACAAGGAGAAAGAGGAGAAGTACTTATCCTTGCTAATATAAAAGAGAGATAAAAGAATGTGTAAGTTGCAACGAATAGTCTTGCTGAAGAAAAATAAATAAAGGTTGAGACTTTTCTTACACGTGATCGAAAAAAAGGGAAACAAATGTCAGACAGAACGAACGCTCACCGTAAAAAGAATGAATAAAAAAGAAAGAAAGCGAACATATGATAAGAGAAATCTAACTTTAAAAAAAAGGAGAAATAAGAGGAAGCAGCCACCACACTTAAAAAAAAAATCACATACAAACACACAAGAAAGCAAAGAAAACGACGCAAGCAAAGTTGAAGTAAAGTCAAGACGCTGCGGATAATCTTCCCTGCGGTGAATCAAGAACAAGAACAAGAAACACGAACAAGGGGGAGAGACACGAGTACGTATACCCACAGCTCTATTGACAAGGGATCGCGGGGCTCTCTCCTCTCAGTGGGTCAAGCACCTGAGGGTTGTGTGTGAGGTACGAGGACGCCCCTCACTACTTATGGCGCCGCAGGGAAGGGGAAGACTGAGGGTGGAACAGAGTGGGAACGGTAGAGACTGAGTGAAATACCTCGGTGTTACTCAGAGCGTGGGATTTGCAGGGTTGTGTCCCCGGGGTGCGCTGGGAGTGTCGCCCCTCGCATGAACATGATGACAGGCAAGGACAGGTGGATCCTCTAATTGACTGATTAAGTGACTGACTGGTACTGTGGTGTAGATAGGGAGATAGGTGTGATGGGTGGTGGTGATGGTGGTGGTGGTGGTATTTTGTTGTTATTATTATTATTATTATTATTATTATTATTATTATTATTATTATTATTATTATTATTGTTGTTGTACTTCTTCTTTTCTTTCTTCTTCTTCTTCTTCTTATTATTATTATTATTATTATTATTATTATTATTATTATTATTATTACTTAGCATTTTATTATGAATAGTAATCATCATCATCATCATCATTATCATACTTAAATATACTACAAATGCCTAAACTATTACATCAAGCATAATTTTTTCTAGCTATGTATCCTTGAAAAAAAAAAAAAAACCTAAGACCACCACCTTTTATTTCACACCTTACAAAATAAATAAGTAAATAAATAAATAGATAAATAAATAAACTTGGAAGATCTATCACCAATAACACATCACAAAAAACGCATCATTTCCACCAGACAAGCGGAGGCGAACCACAAAACAACCCTACGCGTCTAATTAGGAGGTGAGAGGGAACACAGCCGGCTCTGTTAGGTGTTGTTGGCTCACCTGGTGTAGTCTGGTATTACAGGTGAGAGGAGCACAGCCTCCCCACACACCATTCATCACACTGCCTCACATACACACTTTTATCCTCTCTCCCCTTGTCTGCAGTTTTCTTAAAATACTCAACATTCCTTTCCCCTCCACTTCATATTTTATTTTATTTTATTTTATTCTATTCTATTTATTGCTCTCCTGCTCTCCGTGCGTTCCTTGTTTATTTATTAGTCTTTTAAACTACGCATTTTTTTTTTTTTTTTACCAAGGGTGTGAATTTTGCTGGTTACAAGTATTATGTCAGGTTAGTTTCTGAGTTTCCTTCTTAAGTTCCTTCCTTTTCTTCGTTCCTTCCCTTTCTCGACCCTCTCACTCTCTCAGTCTCTCTCTCTCTCTCCATCTCTCTCTCTCTCTCTCCCCTCTGTGTTATTTTGTCTCCTTTGCTTCCCTTCCTTGCATCTTCTCACCTCCTCTCCCCTTAATGTTGGTTTATCAATGAAGTCCCCTCATGATCATCGTTCTCTTCCCCTCACCTCACCACCCTTCGTCTCTCACCACACACTCCCTTTACTGTTTCCTTCCCTCCACTCCCCTCGCCCTATATTCCCTCCCAATAATCTCTCCCATTCTCCATCCCACAAGCCCTCACACCCTTTTCTTCTCCCTCTCCTCTCCTCTCTCTCTCTCTCTCTCTCTCTCTCTCTCTCTCTCTCTCTCTCTCTCTCTCTCTCTCTCTCTCTCCATTTTCCCCTCACCCATCTACCCCTCACTTCTTTTCTTTCTCTCCCTTCTGTGTCCCCTCTCTCGCTCTTCCCTGTATCACACTGGCAGTGGTTGGTAGTGGTTGTGCTGTTCTGTGCTGTGCTGCTGCCCTAGAGGATCTGTGCTAGTGCTACGGATTGTGTTGGCGAAGGAATGAAGCTGTGGCGGTGAAATTACGGCTGTGCATGATTAGTTTGTGAGGTGAGAGTCTTGGTGGTGACCTCTGGGAGCCTCTAGCGGCCAGCTGGTGTATCAGAAGTGACCTGGGGCTGTGGTACTGTACAGTGGCTTAAATAATTGAGTATCTGTGCATATAAGTGTGATTTGTGTTATTGTGTGAAAACTGGCAACTGTGTCTCATGTGCGGTGTATGATTAACGCATGACAGTTCTTCCATTATGTGTTTGTGTATCATTGTTATTGTTATTGTTGTTGTTACTGGTGTTGTTATTTAAATTCTTATTATTGTTATTATGGAAAGGTAAATGTGAGGGCCTCTGCATGAAACGTGAGAGTCTCCCTTACAAAATAAAAAACGACCTCAAAGACGAGTCCGCCACAGCCAGAAAAAATAAAACAAAATATTTTAAAAGACAGAAAGTAACAGAAAAACGCATAAAACAAGAAAACACGGAAAGAAATATTACACGCCAGTCAAAAAAAAAAAAAATCATGAGTATGAGATAAGACAAAAAAAAAAAAAAAAAAAAAACTGTACGCCAGAGATAAGAGAAAGACATAACACTTCGCTTGAGGCTTCGGAAGACTTCTTATTTCTTGTCTTTCTTGCCTTCACAACACACTGAGAGCTTTTCACATTATAATTTTTCAGGCAGAACAAAGCAACGTGAATAAGGGAAGACGTGGGTGCAATAACAGCAATGCTAACATGAGTTCAAACACCTTAAGTAGATATATACACGTTCTGAACGAAGAGAAAAAAAAGAGAAAGAAGAGAAAGTACTGAGACTAATATATAACTAGAAGAAAAAGAAAACAAAAACACGAATTATGAATGGCGTCTTGTGAAATTGACTGATATCTTCTGCAGTACCTCATGGTGATTTCGCACAGGTGTACCGAACAGAGGTGCGTTTCTGGGTGGAAATTAAAACCCATATTGGAAACAACTCGACGGACGCCCCTGGAGACCGTGAGGGACGGACGTGACGCCCCTCAGAGTAGGAAGAGTGGCAGGTAAAACATTGAAAAATTCATCGCTATGTAATATCAGCTGAATATTGATAGGAAACTCCAGGTATGAATACACACACACACACACACACACACACACACACACACACACACACACACACACACACACACACACACACACACACCCCTCTGTAGCATCAACACATCAACAGCCCGTCATGCACCAACCCCCAACAACATACATACACTCACACAACTGCAACAAAAACAGTCCTATCACACCTACAAACACAAACACACGCAATATCAACAAACACTCATCATAACATCCACAGACCACCACGCACCACAGCCATCACAGCCAGCAGTGGAGGTGCAACAAACACTCCTGCACCATTAACAATCATGAAGCCAGCTAGCGTCCGCCTCGAATATCCCCCTCAAAAGGAATTCCGCTGCACTTTTTCATCATGAGCTTTCACGTACAGTTACCGCCCTTCCACTCTCTCCATCCCAGCGCCTTGACACCAGTCCGTCCACCTGTCAAGACCACACAGCACGTGACACATAAACGACTCCTCTTGTCAAGCCATTCCACACCCCCTCTGCTCTCTCTTGTTGGCAGGCTGTGGGCGTCTGGTGAAGGAGTTCATACCGCTCACTGTATGTTTTTAGTTCTTAGTTCTTAGTTGTCAGTCTATCAGCTAGTGAATGAAATGTTCTTTGATAGGACTTGGTAAGCCGTCTGTGGTGTATTATTGGCTCCTTTCCTATCAAGTAATGGGCTAAAGAGGGATTTTTCTAGCGTTTGTGTGTGTGTGTGTGTGTGTGTGTGTGTGTGTGTGTGTGTGTGTGTGTGTGTGTGTGTGTGTGTGTGTGTGTGTGTGTGTGTGTGTTTTGGTTCTTTCTCTCTGTTTGTTTATGGATTTTGTATGTTTAGCTAGCTAACTAGTTTGTTTGTGTGTGTGTGTGTGTGTGTGTGTGTGTGTGTGTGTGTGTGTGTGTGTGTGTGTGTGTGTGTGTGTGTGTGTGTGTGTGTGTGTGTGTTTGTTTTGCGTGTGTTTGTGTATGATAAATGAAAGGAAGGAAACCATAAATACAAAAAATATATTCACCAATTTCTATAACAAACATGACAAAAACAATAACACAAGAACAACAAATTTCCTTCAAGGCCCACTAACAGTATGAACAAGTAAATGGCTGGTAGGGTATTTGGCATCTTTTTGGCACCTTGGCTCACCTGCTCTCGGAATTAAGATATTTGTATAGTCATGCAAAACTACTGTCAAGAGAGAATTAATAATAACGAGCTGATCTGTTCATGGTAAAGAACCTGATATCATGGTTGCGTTAATATACTTCCTTGACTATCGGTAAGCAGAACTTTTTTTTTTTTTTGAGATTAACTATGAAAGTAAATGGCTTATTCTTCATAATTATATTGATATTCCTACAACAGTGAAATTAATAAGCTCTCGTTTTATCCACGATAAAGAGACTGTGCTTGTGCTTCTACATATTTCCGTTTCAAGGAAGAAGGAAGTAACTATTACATATTATAGATTCTGCTCTCAGTTTTTATTTCTCTTGACAAATGTATATTATTTTTTTTTGTCGATTTATCCGTGATCAAGCAAATAAAGTCATGCTTATTATCCTTGCCTAGTGTCAAAGAAATTAACTTTTTTGAATTATGAATTATATTCAAGTGATTACTTAAATACGTGTATATATATATATATATATATATATATATATATATATATATATATATATATATATATATATATATATATATATATATATATATATATATATATATATATATATATGGTTAGCTTTTTTTTTTTTTCTATGTTCGTCCCCACTACAGCATAGATTTAAGCGTAACAGAACTTCCTGAACCACTTACATGTTTCTTGCGATACAACATTTCTGACTGGCTGACTAATCACGAGCCCCTCCTTCACTCCTGCCACACTAGAGACACAAGTTGTGACATTCAGTTATCCATTTGTGGCTTCTCAAGCTTAAATAAACTATGTGTTGCAGGTTAGTCTTGTAATACACTACTGACTGATAAAAAAAAAGAATGATCAAGTAATACAAAACTTTTAGTGTCTGTAGTTAAATTTCCCCTCAACAAAATGAACCAGGGTTACTCAAATGACGTAAAAAGTGTCACAGTATCATTACCAGGCAGAGAGTTAACGAATTAATCATCCATCATCATCAGATCAACAAGTGACGCTCCGCTGCCACGCCGCCTCTGCATCGCCTCTATACACCACTCTTATACAGGCAAAGGGAAGCAACATAACTCCACCCCCCAACACACGCACACACACACACACACACACACACACACACACACACACACACACACACACACACACACAGACAGACACACGCCACGCCATGCACACGTCGATAAGTCCGTATATTAATAATGATTGTTTGGAGTGTTGTTCCCACTGACCTTCATCACCTCGGACGCCCGCCACCGCTGGATGACGTATGTGAACTATTATGGGACTTTAATCTGGCCGCTGTAACGTACTATCAACACAAACTACCAGACGAACCACGTGTCAGCGCGTCCATTCATAAAAAAAAAAAAAAGAATATTGGTGAATAGAAATCTTACAAAGTCACAATTTTTCCCCCTATTAAAGCAGA
>NC_087168.1:20299649-20312149 GCF_035594125.1 Scylla paramamosain
TCTCCACCACCGCCAGCATCATTCTCTCTACCACCGCTAGTATCATCATCATCATTCCCATCTCTACCACCACCACCACCTACCCTCTGGCCTCCACTCTACACAGGTACGGGTCTGGTTTAATTCCGACCAACCTTTTCTATCTTCTGTGGAGTTTCATGAATCAATTAAAACTAATTTTACACCGGCGGTGCATTTTTCAAAAGTTGAGGCATTTACCTCACTCTACTCATGACTAATTTATACGCTGTAGAGTAAACTATTTCAATTAATTTATTAATCTACACCCTTCCATGAGTGGATGGGAATAACAATAAAGGCAACTTTTCGGGAATAAGCATCTCCGGCGACTTTGTGCTGCTTGCATGACCTGTGATGGTCGCCTCTGTACGTCCATGAGCAAAACGTGTCCGGGCTTAATTGGTGGCCGTGGGGCGCCGCGTGTGGCGAGAGGCAGCGGCTCGCCGTGGTGGGCGGCAGGCGGCAGGCGACAGGCGCTGCTCATCAGCCCACTGTTATGTATATGAGAGTTTTTCCCGCCCGCGCTGTGTATGTATGACTGTGTGTGCGTGTGCGTGAGTGTGTGCGTGCATGACCAGCGTGGACAGAGCTGCTCGGCGCGGCCCTCTGATAATATCGCGGGCCGAGCACCGCCGCGGCAGCACGGCGTCATATCAATTAATCCATAATGAAGTTCAGGACATATTTATTTTATGTAACTGATGCATAATGACTTCAAAGCAAAAGATAAAAAAAATAAAGGACGCCTAAAATGACGCGTTTAGTATTCAGCCGCAAGAGAGTCCGAGCGTCGCTGCCACGGCCGCGCCTCGCCTGCCTCGCCTCGCCGTATTATCCGTCAACGAGTCTGGCCGAACAATTGTCGGAAATTCCTGCTGCCATTGCATGATAGCCTCGTTCCAATAATTTTTAAATCACCGCCGTTCTTTTTTTTTTACTCTTTCTCTGACAGTCAAAAGCACGAATGCAAAGCTCTTATGCATTCGCTTTGCAGGGCGGTGGACGCGAGCGGCGCCCCCCACCCCCACCCCCGCCCGAGTGCAATCATAGCGTTGCCAGATGATCAGAGTCGCCAGAATTTTCTAGCCGCCCCACCATTAGTCTCCCGTGGCAGTAACATATACTGACGGCGCCACGGGTAACGTATGGCTGCCCAACTCTACCATTATCACCGTCGTCATGAATCTTGCCTTGCTTTATACCGAAGAATAAAGTGATCCGCAAATTGATTCTTGGCTACTCGGCCCCGCATATCAACAAAGGTTGCAAAACATTGCCGGCATGATTATACTTCAAACATGAAACTCATTTCTAAAGTTTCGAAAAACAACAAGTCCAATCATTCCCAAGTACTCAGTCGTACATTGACATAAAATAACAGATAAAAAACACACTCGATGCAAAGCGCTCGACGGATCATTGGAAGCCATTTTGCCGTTCCGGAAACTAACGCAGCTAAAAAGAAAAAGAGAGGGAAAAAAAAAAGCGGGACTTGAAATTATCGGACCTGGGCGGCCTCCCAGTCTGGCGCGCGGCACCTGCATCACCAATTATTGCTTGCGGATGATTATTAATGATAATTTACCTGCAGACAAAGACGCCTCTATCATGTTATCCTCGGAATATACAAAAGAAGGGACAAGGATATTGAGGAAGGGGATTGGGGATGCTCAGGAGGGCGAGGGGGTGAGTGGCTGAAGGGGACAGTCCGCGGAGTGGCCAGTGGTCTTCCTGGTGCTTCACAGCAAGGGATTACGCCAACACCACAGCGAGAGGTGTTGCTAAAGTGCTTTATGGAGAACGCCAAGGCGAGGCGGGTAATCCAGTGGGCGAGGATTAATGCAAGACAGGACTTCACTCAGAGATCAATAGCAGACGCACCGCCACGTGGGAAAAATGCACAGACACGTTTTTGGTGTTTATCTAAATGTTAAGTAAAAACATAGAAGATAAATATTAGTTAGCAAAGCTGACAAGGATCATTTAACGAAAGGTGCTTGACCTTTTCAGCGAAGAGATCAGATACAGGACTCACCACCACCACCACCGCCACTAAGCACCACCACCACCACCACCACCACCATCACTAACCACCACCACCACCATCACCACCACCACCACCACCATCAATATCACCATCAACAACACCACATAGAAATAACACGCAGAGTACAAAGAATGGCGAGGAAAAAACGACATCAAAAAGCATAAAGACCTCGCAAAGCAGCAACAACATTACACAAAAATTACATCGCCCCATCACCACCAACAACAAACACACGCACGTGAGGCGCGCGGCGGTTGGCAGCCCTGAAGCACACTGCCTGATGGGTCGATTTGGAATTCAGAAATTTTTGACTTGGAATGCTTGAGCGGAGGGCGAGAGGGAGAAGGTGTTTAGTACAGGGAGGGTGAGGGGGCAGGAGTGGCTGGGGGGGAGGTGATTTAGGGAGCGAGGTGTCGTTTATGTAAAGTGTGGCAGGATGTTGCTATGTAGAGAGTAGGCGCCGCTCTAATGAAGGCTGCTGGCGGCCACGGACGCTGCTTGCACGCATCTCCCCTGCTGGCCGGAGATCTGCTTCCTACTGCCTGCTGGGGATCATCTCGTCAACACAGCATTTTCTTTCAAGCTGATTGGGACAAACGTAGCTAATCCCCATACTTTAATTTTCTACTAAATTCAACTTGTTATAAAAATAAGTGAGGAGCGAAGCGTCCCTGAATCAAGCAACACATTACGTGCGTGAGGGAGATCTTTCGTTTTTGCATAAATTCGATTAATCTTCCCTGACCGCCTTAACAAAACATGCATTCCTGCTTCTCCTCGTCTCCTGTGCCGGCAGCCCCGTGCTTGAGCGAGGGTCCCGCGCTGCTGCAAGGTTACCCGTCCAGCCATTGTCGTCTTGTCGCTGGTGTCTTACCGCCGTGTTTTTGCTGGTGTTGTGTGTTGACGGAGGCGGCGGGCAGCCCAGGTGGCCGCATCCCGCACCTCACCCCACGGCCCCTCCTCACCTACACTTGTCTCAAAGGAGTTCACTCTTTAGCACAATGCCGGGCTCACCTCTTTGTTTTCACGCCGTGGAAGTAAAGCAAGCATCTGCACGCCCAGTTCCGTCACGGCAGCCTTTTCCATGCCATTGTTTAAACACAGATCTTGGAATTTGTACACTTATCCTCATCAAGACACCGTTCGTGGGATTCGTGAGCAAGTGAAAGGGGCAAGGCGGGAGTGGAAAAGGCCATGGTGTCCTCGCTGTGCCATTTCTCTCGTGCTTTAGGATGGCAGTTGCAGGCGCAGGTTTTCAAGGGCTACGGCAGGCACTGTAACTGATGGCAGCGTCCCTCTACGTCAGATCTTTTCCTTCAGTTCAAACAAATGTCTTGCTGAACTGCGGGAACTGCACAAAGAAAACTATAGTCATAATTCCCGTCTTACTTTTTTCCCTAAATTTCGTCGCATGCAATGAAGGGAGGGAAGGACGGCGGGAGGGTGAGGGGAGGCAGGAAGGGTGAAGGTCGAGAGGGGAATGGACTGATGCAACGCAGGGGGCGAGGGAAGAAAGCGAGTTAAGAACACTGTGAACAACGGTGTAGGAAGGAGGGAGGGGAAGAAGGGAGCAGGTGAAGGACATAACAATTGTAGGAGGCAACTTAGAAAGGCGCACCAGTAAACTAAACATATATTCATTAACACATCCATCCAACTCACTTTACACTTACTCATCTACAAACTAATCATAATCTCCAATCTAGATAACATTTTCCTCGTGCATCTCAAACGAACACAAAGGAAGAACACAGCGTAAGGATGTATATGACAAGCCGCATTATCACCTAAATCAAGGACACTAAAGGATAGAAGGATAGTAAAGGTGAATGCTCCTCATCACTAAAGGAGAGAGAGGGAGAGGGAAAGAGAGAGAGAGGAAGAGACAAACCCCAAATGTAATGGAATGAAGTGAAAGTAAATAAGGGAGTTGAATATAAGTAAAGTAACACATCCCTGGCCATTGCTTCTTTAAGGTACTGATAAACATCACTCACGAGGGAGGTGACACTCGTGTACTGATTATCATATGACCATTTAACCCGTAACCCGAAGGTAAAAATAACTTTAATTTATTTCAGCCGCTCAGCTTTATGCCGGACCAATATTATATTCACAAATAGAGGTTAGCAACACGTGAATCTCGCAACATTTTTTTCCGTGTACTTGTTTGCTGCTGCCGTGTGTCTCGTCTCCTCTCCCCTTGTCTCGTCTCGTCTCGTCTCGTCTCATCTCTTGTCCCCGTGCCTTGTCTCGTGTGTGTGTGTGTGTGTGTGTGTGTGTGTGTGTGTGTGTGTGTGTGTGTGTGTGTGTGTGTGTGTGTGTGTGTGTGTTGGTGTTACAGACTCAATACAATGAACAAGGGACGTGGCCGCTGTATCAAGGCAGTTTTAAACGGAGTGTTATGTATTGAAGAGCGTTGATATACCACACACGCACGCGCGCGAGCACACACACACACACACACACACACACACACACACACACACACACACACACACACACACACACACACACACACACACACACACACACACACACACCTTCCAAGGTGCATAAGAACTATATTCCAGTAAAAAGAGAGAGAAAAAAAAAACTTCATTTATCATATCGAAGAGGGGGAGGAGGAGGAGGTGGTGGTAGTGGTGGTGGTGGTGGGACACTAATGCTTCCCGCTTCCCCACCCCATCTCCGCCCCTAGGAAAAGCCCGCGCCTCTCCTCCTCCTCCTACACACACACACACACACACACACACACACACACACACACACACACACACACACACACACACAAACACACACACACGCAGTCATAGAAAATTTGACGTGTGTGTGTGTGTGTGTGTGTGTATGTGTGTGTGTAATTCTTCCCCCGGTCCCTTGGGAATATCTGAGTGTTGTCTCTACAAATAGTCCAGCAAGATCCCCACTGACAACTTGGCAGCGGCCTTACCTCAGCCTCTGTTTTGCAGCGGAAGGGGTGACGTGGACCACAGCAAGGAGGAGCAAAACAGCAGCATCTGGCGGCCTTGCATCTTGAAGGGCTCAGCAAACCACCAGCGCCTGAGGACAACACAGTAACTTTTATTAATTCCACCCGGGAAATATGTTGTACATCAATGAGATCATACATAGATTGCCCATGAAAGTTTGTGAGAGTGGTGCAAATATTCAAGGATCTTCAGTCATAGATGATGTAGCCATAATTTTTTTTTTATAATTTGTGATGAATGTTTTGCTTTATAAAATGATGCGAGGAAGTGCTATGGAAGTACTATGGAAGTGAAATGCGGGGGATTCACTTCAAAGTAACAATAAAAACTATAATCCTACAATAATGAATACGTTAATAAACAAATGATTAAATGAAAAGTATACATACATCTTTGATCTAACATCGTCTCACGCTGTGTAAAATACGATTTGTTGCTAATATTTAAACTGATGCCTTTACATATATTTCTGAAATGTTTCGGTGAATTTACAAAACTTAAAGTATTGCATTTATTTTCTGTTCCTAATAAATATAAGGATGTTCTCAGGTGGCAGTGCGTGTCTCCTTGCCCTTGATAATGCCTTGAAAAGCTTAGGTAATGTGATTTATTATTGTTAATGTTGTTGCTGTTGTTGCTATTATTACTATTATTATTGCTCATTTTATTATTACTATTATCACTATTCTTATTATTTATTTTATTATTATTATTATTATTATTATCATTATTATTGTAATTATTATCATCATTATTATTGTTATTATTACTATTAAGAGCCAATCCTGGTCTCCTTCCTTTCTCCCACCCAGCAGCCGATGGTCCTGGCTCCAAAGTTTCCCTTACTACTGCAGTCAATTGCGTATTGTTTCATCACAAAGATCATCCAAAGTTTATAATAACCTACCATATTTTCGCCTTTTCCCTACAGTGGCCTGATCGATATTAGAGCATCATCGCGATAGTATTTATCAACTCTTGGTTACACAGCCGTGAATAATGATAATGATCAGCAAACACTCCAGGTTTCGTTTCTGCACACTCTGTTGACCCGAGCGTCATTTGGATTAATATTTCAGAAGACCTGAATGATGTGTGTGTGTGTGCCAGGCCTCCAGCACCAGAGGAGTTGCCGGCTTGCGCGGGAACTGCACGCCTTCTTGTTCCGACCAACCACACACACACACACACACACACACACACACACACACACACACACACACACACACACACAGTCCATACGTACATACATCCATCTATATATATATATATATATATATATATATATATATATATATATATATATATATATATATATATATATATATATATATCACCAGTAAAATGTAACTAGTTTCTATTAGTATTTTAGCGTTATAAGAGGTGAAGGCAATAAGATGAGGCTGAATTACATATTTATGCGCAATGAGGTACAAATGTCCATAACGGAGCAATCTTCAGAAGTTTTAAAATAAGTTGGCGTCGATGAGGCGATAAAGCCCTGCATGTGTGCGAGCCTGTGACTGCCGCCAGGGAATAGCAGTCTATGTTGTCTGTTATTTTTCAGCGTGTACCTACTGCTCGTCGAGAACTGAGAGCAGAGCAGGTGGGAAGTGAGAAGAAAAGCTCTTCATGAGCTCAAAAACAAACGCTGCAAACACATTAAGTGTCATTTACACGTTGAAAATGAAAATAAAAAAAAGATGCGTCAGTATACGAGAGCGGGCTCAGGGGGGCTGTAGCAGCCGCGCGTTACAAGGTTCACTGTTTTACCAGGTAATCTCTCCTCCGGCCATTGTAGGATTAATTCTGTGCACTATGATACCCAATGCTGTGCCTTGCTGCCCCGCCGGAGAACACTCATCCGACCATTTATTATGGTCTGTTTCTACGGGATGAGCCGCGGCGCTGAGGAGCCGAGGCGAGCAATGCTGAGCGAGGGCTTCTGTGTCCAGGCTGCGTCACGACGCGCCTTAGTGTCCAGCGGGACTGGCTGCCGCGAGCTTGCATGACATTATGCACTCAGACTCAAGTGAACACACGCCACTGTCATTTCGTAAGCTGTTTGTATGAAAAATCTGGACCTGAGCGGGTGATCAGCTCTGTAATTTTCAGTAAAGTTATTTATTTTTTTTTTTTAGGATGCTGTATATATAAAATCGCTGGGAAAATGTAATTTTATAGATAATTTTGACTGTCATAAATACCGTTGTAATATTTTTACAAGTGTTACATCATTATATTATTTTTTCTATGAATAACAAGATAAAATATCATATTAGGTGTGTAAAAGTAATACTGGTTTTATTTCCCCATAAGAATGGTGGGAGCAACGCACGTACAGATGCCATGGATACAACTTAATAAAAGATTCAGTAATTACGGCTAAAACTTGCCATAGACAACACACCCCTGACGACATAATGACCCTCCCCTCCTCCCCCTCCCTCGTCGCGGCCCCGTGACAACCCCGGCAAGGCTGGGCAGCCTCGCTGGGTAAACAAATGCGGCAAAATCCAAGGAAATTAACAACAAATTAAACGAAACGCGAAACGCAATTAGGAGCTTTGTGATCAATTGCTTTCGGGGAACTGGGCAGAGGGTACCATGCGCCCCCTTCCTCCCTGGGCCCGCCCTCCATCGTGGCGGCCCTGCACTAAGAGGAAGAGGACTTGGAAGCCTTGATATTGCGAGCCAAATTCAATCTAATTTAAATGGAAACTTTTCCAATAAATGAAACAAATAAAGGCGTGTCGGATAAGGATCTGGGTGCCACTTTAGTTTGCACCTCAGTGGAACTAAACTTTACAATAATGATCTTATTACATTGTCAACAGGGCACACTGCTTCCCGCCCTTACAGTAACTTCTTCAACATTAATGAAAAGACAGATTCACATAAAACAACACAGGAATTCCACGAACACCCTGTCGAGGCCTGAATGTCTTGAAAGTGCCATACGTATATCCGCGTTCCAAAGTGTTGCGAGATTAATGTGGAATCCTTATTATATTTCTTATTGTATTCCTGTGGCCAGTCACTGAACTTCCGGCCAAGGAGCGCCGATGCGACATCTCACACATCAAGCCGCCGCTCGTGGCCCGGGGATGGGAGGACCTGGGCCGTGGTGAGGTGTGTGGGCAGCAGGCGAGGCAGCGGAGCGGGGCCTCTCAGTCTCCTTCGGGTGAACGCTGGAAAAAGGTCTCGTTTTTCTCCATTGACTTACTGATATAAAAAAAATCAAAGTTTGCATAATTTTTGCTTTGCTGTGTAGCGCAGCCGTAATTAATTTCTCATATTTTTCGTTCCAATCAATGTGTATTTTCCCCATTTTTATCTGCAGCTGTCGCACGTTAGACATATTTTTGCGCAAAATATGCACGCGATTTTTAGTTAATGAGTTAAAGTTACAACAAGTCTGGAGCTTTCTTTCCCAGCACGAAGCTGAAAAAGGTAGGAACACTTGTGTAGGACAAATGGCCTACATAACTCGCTATTCTTTTCAAACTCGACAAAATATTCTTTTAACTGCATTGTCATTAAGACGAGATATTATTAAGTAAACAGTATACACTCGTCCACCTTATTGCTTCACGATGAATAACAAGGCAATGACTAAGTGTGAGAGACAAGGACATAAAAATCCCTCTCATGCATTTATCCCTTTTTTGCTTAACAATTTAAGTTACCCAAACAAACCGTATAAGTACCTTCACCCGTCCTCCTCCTCTCCCTAAACCCTTCCTTATTTCCTTGTCATCTCGCCCCCTGGCCGTCCCAAACCCATTCCAGCCCTCGGTACACACCTATTGTTCCATCTTCCTCACTACCGTCCACGTCTAATGCATGAGTTCCCAGCTTCCACGACCCCTCCCCACCACACCGGCCCGTCCCTGCATGTCGCGTTTTAACATCCTTACCTATCCTCAGCCCCCACAAGCCCTCCACCGCTCCTGACTCGGAGATCCTTTCAGAGCATGAGGGTTGCGGTGTCCCCTCTCGAGGCTCTTGGTATACTAGGGTCTCGTTCGCTAAACAGGAAAGGCGTCAAGCACCGCCAGTCATGCTGCGTCTAGTCGATGAGTCACTGTTGTTTCTTGAGTAACGTTTATATATGAGGATAAGTCCAAGGTAAAAGGAAAATAAGCAGGTTATCGCAATTTGGTTATTTATGTGAAATTCTCCTCTTCCTTGACACAGATATTGATATTGATATTGATTTACTATTGACCACATAAAAAATGACACATATATATACGCACTACAAATTATGGTTCACCCAAACAGCACGTAAGACAGTGACATGACAGACAGACAGATGAACAGACAAGCAGAAATACAGACCAACACACACAAACACGCACACAAACCTCTACCTATTTCTCATTCACATGACAAATCCATGATATTATTAAAACATTGACATTTCATTCATCTACGCTTGTTTTCTTTAATAATGTAGGTGTATGCATACTGTACAGAATAATGTCGAAATAATGCATAAAATAATCAAGCAGTGTTCCACTAAAAAATGCAGAATACATCAATATGACGGCATCAACGTAACAAATGAGTGTGATGTTTTAATAGTAATAATAAAATGGCAACTGAATAGACACATACATTCATATGAAAATAAGAAAGCCACAAACTTTAAGCTATTAATGTTTTGGTGTTGTATTGTGCATTCACTGTGTGTGTGTGTGTGTGTGTGTGTGTGTGTGTGTGTGTGTGTGTGTGTGTGTGTGTGTGTGTGTGTGTGTGTGTGTGTGTGTGTGTGTGTGTGTGTGTTAACTGCTCAGATAGTTCACCAAACTGTCTATATTACAATTCCCTTTGAAAAATAAGAAACAATCGTCGACAAGTCCATTATAAATCAAGAGAACTCAAATGGCTGACGGAGTTTCCTTAACTACTTGGTCGGTAAACACAAATCCTGAGTCGAGGCAGAGGCGGTGAAGTGCACAAACAATAATTACTTGCCGGTCTGGGGTGTATTGCTAACTTGTATTGGTAACCAAGGAAGAACAAAGACTTAAAAATATGTAAGAAAAAAAAAACTATTCATATAAGTTTGGATATGTTGTATTTAGCGTTTCTTTCACGTTGGTTTCTGATAATTTCCCTTCATGAAGCAACAGACGCCTCACTGTGATTTTTCAGTTCAATTATCTACTAGAACTTTGTCTTATTTATAAAAGAAAACATATGTATCTTGAAGAAATGTGTACAGGTCTTAATTTCCAGAATATTAAGCATAAAGTGTCTGAGGAAAATCATAGTACTACCTAATATTACTATGAAAATAAACACACTCAATCATGCCTTAACCTTAACCTTAACAATAAGAAAAAAAATGTAAAGTAAAGAAAAAAAATAGATAATAAAATAAAACAGGCCCTAGATAAAAAAAATTAATAATAATAATAATAATAATAATAATAATAATAATAATAATAATAATAATAATAATAATAATAATAATAAGCAAGATGTCTCAGAGTAAAATCGTAATACTACATAATTTTGGTATGAAAATATAAACCAATTAACCACACAGTTCCTTATATATATATATATATATATATATATATATATATATATATATATATATATATATATATATATATATATATATATATATATATATATATATATATATATATATATATATATATAAATCGTATATTAAATAAAAATTCAGACATGTCATAGATTTTCAAAATATTGAGCATGATGCCTCTTCATTACAGCACTATATAACCTTACCATAAAAAAAAAAAAAAAATAACAACAAAATGTAATATTCTTACCCATAAAATATGTCTTATAAGGAGTTAAACATAAGGTCCTCATTCTAATAATACATACACAACATCCCATTACTTCATAACCCTCTCACACTGCACTTAAGCATCGAAAAATAAGGACTATTGATATATATATACTCATTTCCTTGTATAGCCCTGACGTTCTTCACACAGCAAGTCATTTCCTCCATTTCCTTGAGAATATTCACAGCCCTCCCAAGCCAAGAATAAGTACCATTAATATCTATACTCATTCCCTTGTATATCCCTGACGTTCTCCACATAGCAAACCATTTAATCCATTTCCTTGGGAATATTTACAGCCCTCCCAAGCCTCTTCCCAGTCCGGCCAGTCACACTTTCTCCCTTGTCCAGGCACACACTTTTAGCAAGGCTCTCGCCCACTATTTGTGATGCAACTTTTGTACTCTGAAGACGGGGAGACTCTTCCTCCAAACGCTAGGAAAATAAAAACAATACTTTGCAATATACTGTTGGTTGCACTACTGGCTTTACAATATTCACTTTCTGAGGGGACTTCTAGCTTACTGCATACTGTAAAGCAAGGAATTTGTCTGTTTGTTTGCCTGTCTGCCTGTTTATTCAAGTATTTTATTATCTATCTATCTATCTATCTATCTATCTATCTATCTATTTATCTATCTATCTATCTATCTATAGCTGTCACTGTAGATATTCAGAATTTTCTTAAACAAGACAGCTGGAAGCTCTATTATTCATTTATTTATTATTATTATTATTATTATTATTATTATTATTATTATTATTATTATTATTATTATTATTATTATTACTATATCATTATTATTGTTATCACTGAGGTGGCAAACAGACATTGAGAAAGTATTGTTCTCTCTCTCTCTCTCTCTCTCTCTCTCTCTCCTCTCTCTCTCTCTCTCCTCTCTCTCTCTCTCTCTCTCTCTCTCTCTCTCTCTCTCACACACACACACACACACACACCACATGTTCTTTTAACCTCGAGAATCATACACCAAAAATCATAAGGTGAGCGGGGAAGGACACCCAATTAAATGAATGAATGACCACACACACACACACACACACACACACACACACACACACACACACACACACACACACATCGCCCGCTATGACGAAACACGTGTTAATCTGGCGCTAATAGTTCGCCGGGATTACTAGCCCCTGTCGCCCACCACGTGCTGCGTATCGAATGAATTGGCACAAAACAAGCGTTCGTGACCTATAGCGGGAGCGAGTTGGCCCCTGTTATGTGACGCTGCGACGGCCACGCTGACAAGGGAAGAGAGAGAGAGAGAGAGAGAGAGAGAGAGAGAGAGAGAGAGAGAGAGAGAGAGAGAGAGAGAGAGAGAGAGAGAGAGAGAGAGAGAGAGAGAGAGAGAGAGAGAGAGAGAGAGAGAGAGAGAGAGATTATCAGTTTATGACCTTGAAAATATTGATGAATGAATAAATAAACAAACAATTAAAGGTAAATAAATAAATGAATGAATAAGTAAATGCATAGATTAGTGATAACTAAATAAATAAAATTTATGAATAGACAAATATATATAAAAAAAAACAAATAAATAAATAAGAGAGTAAATAAACAAATATATGCTCACGTGA
>NC_087168.1:20314649-20319649 GCF_035594125.1 Scylla paramamosain
GCTTTACTCACCAACTGTATAAAACACTTCACTGTATGTCACGGTCCGAACATATTAATTTCACAGCTCATTTGTCGATGTTGATCTTTTAGTGGCAGGGAGAGGCGAGGCGAGCAGGAACACCAGACCTGTACAACTGCCCACCTGCCTTCACATCCACTTATGTCTCGTCTATCAACACATTCATTACGTGGATTATGCAAGTGTTCGAGATAATCATAATAAGGTTGCATCACTCTTGACTGTTGAAGCGAAGCAGGAAGGAGAGAGAGAGAGAGAGAGAGAGAGAGAGAGAGAGAGAGAGAGAGAGAGAGAGAGAGAGAGAGAGAGAGAGAGAGAGAGAGAGAGAGAGAGAGAGAGAGAGAGAGAGAGAGAGAGAGAGAGAGAGAGTTTTACATTCTTTATTTTTCAGAGAAGGCACATACTACACGTCAATCCAAATATTACAAACTCACACACACACACACACACACACACACACACACACACACACACACACACACACACACACACACACACACACACACCAACGAGTATATAATTACCCCCAATATTATAGTGGCGTGTACAATATTACAAAAAAAATAATGAAAATAAAACTATTAAAAAAAGAAAAAAAAAAAACGCTCGCTTTAAACTCATTCCCACCAAAAGAGGTCTCACTTCCATCCGGCGCGATAAAAAGCGACATGAATAGCATGAAAGAAGAAGTCTCCATCAAACCCAGTGAAAAACATCAGACATTACTCATGAAGCAGACCACTTCATATAAAAACTCCATACTCAGCAATCAATGCGAGGGGAAAAAAAAGAGGCCGTTAGCAGGGTGAAAATTATCACGTGTGTGTGTGTGTGTGTGTGTGTGTGTGTGTGTGTGTGTGTGTGTGTGTGTGTGTGTGTGTGTGTGTGTGTGTGTGTGTGGGGTGCTGAAAACACTCCTTGGAAACATCCCTCCTCCTCCTCCTCCTCCTCCTCCTCCTCCCCCTCCTCCTCCTCCTCATCCTCATCCTCATCCTCCTCCTCCTCCTCCTCCTCCTCCTCCTCCTCCTCCTCCTCTTCCCGCCCCAAAGCATCCCGGCGCATCCCTGGTGACAAGAATATGAGCTGCAGTGACAAGGGCGGGAGGAGGCGGCGCGACCAGAAGTGTGAATAGGGAGCGAGAGAGAAGCATGCGAACCTCCTCCTTTCTTGCCTTGCTTTACCTTTCCTTCGTCTCTCTCTCTCTCTCTCTCTCTCTCTCTCTCTCTCTCTCTCTCTCTCTCTGATCGCCATCCTTACTAACACCACCATTATCGTGAACTAAACCGTGAATGTGAGAATAATAAATAGATTCACCACTATCCTCACTATAGTAAACGTAAGAATTTAACTACTACTATCACTATACACACACACACACACACACACAGAGACACACATACACACACGCTAGGACAGCAGAGGGGAAGGAAGGACAGTAAGGAAAACCGGTTACAAATACAGAACATTTAGTCACCTATTCTAGTCAGCAAAGCAAGTTGTGTATCGTTACAAAACTCTCGAATATTTCTCTCCATAACTCGAATACTTCTCCCCCATAATACCTACGTTCCAACCGAGATACCAACAAGATTATTCTGATCCTACCTCCAGTATAGAACGATGTCACCTGTACTCCAGTGGTTATTCAGGTGTAGCTACATATGCAGAGTCCACAACACTTTCCCCAGGCACAGAGACACGGTGGAATATACAGAGGCACACGCGACATACTATTAATGTTAAGCCACTTCCAACATGAGTGGCAGGATTGAGAATCGAATCAGCTGGTGGAGCGAATAGTATTACATCATTTTTTGCTCAATCCCTTACTGTCATTCACCCTTTCTCGTGCATGGTCGAGAGTTTTACCTAATTCTTGGTGCATCATTGTAAAGCTGGACAGGTATCAACAAGTGTCTTTTTCTCTGTCGCCATGATGCAAAGGAACACAAAGGAAGGAAAAGTAGAATTAGATCTTGTGGCTTTTATGAGTTTGTTATGGTACAGGGAGAGAGAGAGAGAGAGAGAGAGAGAGAGAGAGAGAGAGAGAGAGAGAGAGAGAGAGAGAGAGAGAGAGAGAGAGAGAGAGAGAGAGAGAGAGAGAGAGAGAGAGAGAGAGAGAGAGAGAGAGAGAGAGAGAGAGAGAGAGAGAGAGAGAGAGAGAGGGGGGGCACCTACACCTCTCCCTCTCTCATTCACTCCCTCAGGCTTTCAATGTCACGATTTTATTTAATTTTCAACGTGCAGTTGTTATTTTTTTTTACAAGACTTCTGAGTGTCATCAATAATAAAGTGAAGGAACTTAGGTTGTTGACTGGTTATTATTTATAGGATTTTTTATAGTTAAAGATTACTATTATTATTATTATTATTATTATTACTACTACTACTACTACTACTACTACTACTACTACTACCACCACCACCACCGCTACTACTACTACTATTACTACTATTACTCTTACAGTTATTTTAGCAACTGCTATTAATACAACATACACCACCACCCTTATCACCACCAGTCTCCCCACCACACCAGCAAGAAGTAAATCAACAAACAGAAGCCAAACTAACAACAAAAACAAGAAGAAAAGGCGAACACAGCACTTCAGATTTGATATTCATTGTGCAATATGTAAAGAAACGAGAGTCAAACAGTAACAACTCCTCTTCCTCCTCCTCCTCCTCCTCCTCCTCCTCTCCCCAGGCCACAGGAACCTCGACTAATAACATCACCTCGAATGTTAGGATCACGCACCACTACAGCAGAGAGAGAGAGAAAAAAAATAAAGTCGAAAGAAATAAAAGTTTGAGAAAAATATATCTAATCCTGTGAGTGTATGAAGCAACGCACTCTCATCGCGGGCGTCACTCATACACACATTCATGAGCAGCCCAAGAAAATGTCATAAGGAAAACAAGACTGTGAAAAGGAGGGACGGAAAAAAGAAGGTGTTTGTTGATGGGATAAACAAACGCCCTCGTCTCCAGGTAACTTTGACGGTTGCACGCATGTAGAAAAAATAGACAGCTAGACGTAAACTTCATTAAGGCAAAACAGTGGAAGAAAAGACTTGAGCAAACACTGCGGCCAAGTAAGGAAAAGTGCCAGAACGAATAAACACATCGGGAAAAGTCCTTCCATAAGCGTGGCGGCGGCGAGCTATGTGTCTGTCTGTCTGTCTGCGGGAGGAGGCGTGGTGGTGGTGGTGGTGGTGGTGGTGGCAGCAGCAGGAACAGACGAATTTTAAAACCTCGTTCGAAATTAATGTTTGCTGTGGAAATATTACGGCGGTGGACGGCTGGTAGAGCGAGTGATATCATGCACACTCATACAAATAAGGAATTCTTGACACACACACACACACACACACACACACACACACACAAGGGGAACCCACTAAAATGTTCCCTTAACAATGAGATAATGATAATAACTTGTTCTTTCACACGCTAAGAGGTTAGGATCTTCTTATATTAATGAAAGTATAATTAATAGCAATCATTAAGTGGCTTGAGGTCCGCAGTGATAAGGTAAATATGAATTGTAATAAAAAGAAAATAAGCATCTACTCTCAGTTTTCTTTTTATCCTGCAAGTTTACGTAATTCTGTGTAGGTTTATAGATATTTGAGTTGAATGTATCGTTGTCTGTGTTCGGAGAAACCTTTTGAAATTGTGAAGTTCTCTAGACATAATTATTTTCCTTTTCTTTTTTCTTCTTGTCCTTGATGGAGTTTTCTATTATTATTATTATTATTATTATTATTATTATTATTATTATTATTATTATTACTATTACTACTACTACTACTACTATTATTATAGTTGTTATTATTATTATTATTATTATTATTATTATTATTATTATTATTATTATTATTATTATTATTAGTAGTAGTAGTAGTAGTAGTAGTAGTAGTAGTAGTAGTAGTAGTAGAGGTAGTAGTAGAGGTAGTAGTAGTAGTAGTAGTAGTAGTAGTAGTAGTAGTAGAGGTAGTAGTAGAAGTAGTAGTAGTAGTAGTACTAGTAGTAGTAGTAGTAGTACTAGTAGTAGTAGTAGTAGTAGTAGTAGTAGTAGTAGTAGTAGTAGTAGTAGTAGTAGTAGTAGTAATAGCAACATGATGATGATGATGATGATGATGATGATGATGATGATGGTGATGATGATGATGATGGTGTGTATGTGTGTGTGTGTGTGTGTGTGTGTGTGTGTGTGTGTGTGTGTGTGTGTGTGTGTGTGTGTGTGTGTGAGAGAGAGAGAACGAGAGAGAGAGAGAGAGAGAGAGAGAGAGAGAGAGAGAGAGAGAGAGAGAGAGAGAGAGAGAGAGAGAGAGAGAGAGAGAGAGAGAGAGAGAGAGAGAGAGAAGAGAGGAGAAGAGAGAAGAGAAGAGAAGAGAAAAGAAGAGGAAAGAAGAGGAAAGAGAACAGAAGAGAATTGAAGAGAAGAAAAGAGAAGAGAGAAGAAATATAACCAAACGAAACACACACACACACACACACACACACACACACACACACACACACACACACACACACACACACACACACACACACACACACACACACACACACACCAAAGCACCAAAGAAATGATCAGAAAACCGAGAAGTTGAAGTGTCCTGAGGTGGCGGGTGATACGGATTGGCGTGGCGTGGCGCAGGGAGGCACACAGGGAGGGCACGGGTAGGGCACGGATCTCAGGGCGAGGCAGAGCTGACAGGCAAACACCTATAATGAAGGCAATACATGCAGAGCCACGAGGAAATTAGTTATTCATTGGCTCCAAAATTCACGTCTGAAGGGAAAAGGCATAAAAGGCAGGAACATAAAAATACATCAAATGATTTTTTTTCCTTTTTTTCCTTTTTTTTTTTTTTTTTTGTTGCTGCTGCTGCTGCTGCTGCTGCCTCTGGTGGGTAATGAAAGGAAACCATTGAAAGATAGGAACCCACGTGCGCGAGTTTGAGTGTCCGTGT
>NC_087168.1:20324649-20327149 GCF_035594125.1 Scylla paramamosain
AGAGAGAGAGAGAGAGAGAGAGAGAGAGAGAGGAGAGAGAGAGAGAGAGAGCAGAGAGAGAGAGAGAGAGAGAGAGAGAGAGAGAGAGAAAGAGAGAGAGAGTCACTATTCTTCCAAGGTGAGTCTTGTGTAGGAGCCAATATATATATATATATTTTTTTTTCAAGGGATCGTTTTTTTTTTTAAGGAAAGTTAAAATATGGTGTTTGTTTTCTTTCCTGATTCGTAGAGTGAAGTGAAGGAATTGTTATCGTAATTATTGGTTTACTTTATTCTGGCTTTATTGTGAGGTAAAGGAAAGGCACGGGATACTTTTACTGTATAATAGAGTTAAAACGTTATTTGTGCCTTTTAAGAGTGATTAATGCAGATAAAAAAAAAGGGTATGTACACTTTGTTTTCTTATTCCGTTACTAAAGGACGCTGCTTGTCAATGAAAGATGATTTTCTTTATTATCATTTCTTAAAACCATGACGTCACTTGTGCTTCCTCCGTTATTTTCCAAGACCTACACAAAGAGAGGAAATGTGTGAGGTCGTATCTATTTATTTATTTATTTATTTATTCATTTATTTATCCTGTTTATTTATTTACTTATTTATACATTGACTTATTTATTCATTCTCCTCTAAAGTAAAAGCACCATTTCTATAAGGAGTGTCAATTAGACACTCACGGATTTCTCTTCTGGGTACTGTGACGAAGCTCTTAAGACGACGCTCAGGTGTGACTGTTCAGACAATTATAATTATAGTGACTTAATAGTTTAGGTCAAGATATGCACTGCATGTCGAGGCGCACACGTGTCAGGGAAGTGGTAATTAACCTGCCAGGTGTTGAGAAAATGCGAAGATTACCATTAAGGTAATTTCCCTTACACTTAGTATAAAGCTATTTAGTTGATTAATATTTTGTGATATAAATAGCAATAGTCTTCGATATTCTAAGGAGTCTTCATGTTGAGAGGGTAATTTGTAATACTTATGCCATGTGTGACTTGCTTCATTATAATTTATTTATTTGTTTATGCGTTCCATGTTTGATTGCGAAATATTTTTCCACCTTGGTCTACGGCTGGTCCACCTTTATTGGCATGGCTCATTGTCCACTTTGTTGACAAAATAATAAAACGGAAAGCATGAAAATTTCTAACTACAATAAAAGTTTTCTCATCACTCACAATGGTCGCATCCAAACAACTGCCAGAAGTTCCCTCAAAATGCTTCATATCCATTCTCTCGACACCTGAAAACTGCACCGGCGTGCCCCGCGGAGGCCGCCGCGCAACGAAGGACACTCGTGCAGACATAATCAAAAAAATGTTCTGAGGCAGACTTTTTTTGCCACTTCTGCGGGACATTCCACAAGAGCCTCAATTCTCCCCAATAGCACTTGACGCGACCACGAGACATTTTCTGCCAATACTCCATGACTTGGACTCAGCGTCAATAAAACGCTGAATGTCTGCAGCCAATGGTGAGGACTTACAGGCGAGATGATTCCAATGACAACTCGCTTTCATGACCGACAAGAAAATATACGAGTCTTAAGATATATTTCATTAACTAAGAAGGATGTTGACATATACATTACACAAAGAGAAATTTATACAAATACAATATATTCATAAAAGTATAAACAACAAAAGTTGACGTGATGAGAAAGTAGTTGATTCAAAGGAAAACATTTGTAGCATTACATTCGCGTGTGTGGGGGTGAGGCAGCAGCAGCGGCGGCGGCGGCGGCGGCGGCGGCGGCGGCAGGTAACACGTGACAGGTGAGCGTGGTGCGGGTCTTTAAGTATTCTGCTGCCTCCTGCTCAACTGTTATTGGAGAAACAACGATTTAACAAGTGACCAGCGACTAGTGGTTGGAAACTTGCGTACGTACAAGGCTGGTGCCTGGACGCTTGTCCCGCCCTGGACGCAGCGGTGTTCAGAGCCGCCACCTGACAAGGGTCCTCTGACGCCCTCCAAAACTCCGACAAGACTCCCGGCGTGTCCCGCAGGAGCATCTTGTCAAAAAGTACTACGCCGCGCATCGCTCCGCCACACACGCGAGGTGGTCTTCAGGTGTGCTAAAAATAAAATGCTCAATTAATTCACACTTAGCAATTCCTTAAATTTTTGCTTCATTGCACCAAGCACGTCAACATTGCATGCCACCACTGCCGTTTTGTGTGAGAAATAATCTTTCTTGGGAAACCCTTGGAGGGACGTCAAGAAGCAGAGCTTTGCCGTATGGCAGGACAACACGACATGCTGTCTCATGCATTTATTAATATTCATTACAATTTTATTATAAATTTCTAGGATTGTCATATATATATATATATATATATATATATATATATATATATATATATATATATATATATATATATATATATATATATATATATAATTTATTTATTGACTTATCTATTTATTTATTTATTATGTATGATATACACTCTTTAGAAGCAAGATACATTTCATATTAATTTTGGCGAGTTTTCTA
>NC_087168.1:20332149-20342149 GCF_035594125.1 Scylla paramamosain
ATAAATAAACAAATAATGAATAAATAAATGAATATAAATAAAATAAAACAAAATAAAACAAACGGTGTATAGGAAGATGTACATGTAAACTATTTATTTATTTATTTATTATTTATTTATTATTTATTTTTTTTTTTTGACTGTCACCTCTTGTGCCATTCATAAACTACCCGTCCTCTTACATTACCCACAAATACACGCACCAAAAGAAGAAATGGAGATAAAAAAAAATAAAGGAATGAACGAATAAATAAACAAACAAATAATTAATAAATAATACACATAAATAAAATAAAATAAGATAAAATAAACGGTGTACTTTAAAAATAAGTAAATACAACTTAGAAAATACAACAAGGTACTTACAAAAAATTCATCTGTTTTGTCACCTGCCCAACATAAACCACGAAGGACCAGCCACACTCACCTGAAATAAAAAGAAAAAAAATAAATAAAAGGTTATCAGATGCGTAACAAAGACCAGAACATAAAATCAAACATCACTAAAGAAAACAAAAAAGAAAAAGAAAAAGAAAAAAAGGTGTTACAGAGTCGCCTGAAGGAGGGAACACTAATTACTAAAGCATTTTTTTTTTTTTTTTTCCCACTAGCAGAGGGAGTCAAGTCTTCCTCTGCTTGGCGCCCCTGCGAAGAATTGCTGGCTATGGTCTCACGAGATTCGGTAATGTTTGATTTAGTTTACTGAGATGAGTTGAAGAAGGACACTAATTGTATAGGTTTTGGAGTTGATACCTTAGGAGGAGGAGGAGGAGGAGGAGGAAGGAGAAGAGGCGCAGAAAGATTACTCCTTACAGTAAGATGGAGTCTAAATCGAAGAGTCTGAGTTTTTATATTTATCTACGTATATATTTACCTATATATTTATTTCATTTATTTTCTCTTCATTTCACCTTCTGTTTCTTCGAGGTCCTCTTCCGTGTGTCACTCCCTGATGTTTCATGTACAGACGCACTACCCCGGAACACTGAAGCCAGGGGTGGGCAGAACAGACTGGGTGGGAAGGAGGCATGGCCAGGAGAAAGACGACCACAAGGCCACAGACACCATTCTAGACAGTGGAAAGTTTTCAGCTCCAGCAGCAGAGCGAAGGTAAAGAAGTGGATGTGACGTGGATTATGGCAAGGCTGGTGACTCGAGAGCATGATGGGTATGAAACATTTATTCTCGCAAGTAAAGGTTAAATCTACAGAACTGGCAAAGAAAAGTCACCGCTAACCAAAAACTGAGTAGAAAAATTTTGGGGGTGAGATTAGCTGATTAAGTTCTGTGGATATGTCTTGATACTCTTCAAATAGCGACAGTGCTGAAGTCTGGACACGGGATATTATACTGAAGGCATGGTACAATGGAGATATAAGGAGGAGGTGCCCTAATACTCTTGAAATAGCCACAATCCTGAAATATGGATACGGGACACCACAAAGACGGCATGGCTGAATACGGACATGGAAACTTTGCTGATGAAACTATTAAGAGCATGGTATTGAAGAAACTATATAGAACATGGTATCAATGGAAATGAGAGTGGCAAGAGAGCATAGCCACAACCCCAGCATGCACCGACTTGGCAGGACTGAGGCTGTAAGAGACTGAGAAGTAAGAAAATTCATTAAAAACTCGGGGGAAACATGAAAGCGACTAAGGAAAGCACACGACACAGAGTAAGAGGAGAGGAAGGAAACTCGCTACAAAACTTGCTACAAAAAGACAAACAATTTCAAGAAACACACCACAAATAACAGTAATTTTGCTTTGGTGTTCGTTCGCGAGCCAATTTTTCGAAAACGTCACAAACACAGGTCGTTTAGAAATATCAACCGTGAGCCGTTCTTAGCAATAATTCAACTCCCTCAGGCAACGCAAGTGTCGGTGGCAGCGAGAGTAACGGTTGTGAAGATAATCCTTGACTTCCTCCTCTCGCCCTTGACTGTGTGAGGCGAGGAGTTCAGGAAAGTGTTCTCGAGAAATGCCAAACCAATGAGGATGATGATGAGGCTGAAGGAAATGTAAGAGGAAGAGGAGGAGGAAGGAAATGAAAGAAAAGGAGGAGGAGGAGGAGGAGGAGAAGAAGGAGGATGACGAGCTGCAGGAGGAGGAGGAGGAGGAGGAGAAGCATGAGAAGGAGGACGAGCAGCAACAGCAAGAGGAGGAAGAGGAACAGAACGAGGAGGAGGAGGAGGAGGAGGAGGAGGAGGAGGAGGAGGAGGAGGAGGAGGAGGAGGAGGAGGAGGAGGAGGAGGAGGAAAAGGAAGAGGAAGAGGAGGAGGGAAAGGAGGAGGATGAGGAGGAGGAGGAGGTGGAACAACAGGAAGAGGAAAGGAGCAGGAGGAGGAGGAAGAGGAAAAAGAAGAAGGAGAGGAGGAGGAAAAGGAGGAGGATGAGGAAGAGGTGGTGAGAGCCATCAATCAGTAAGAAGGAAGGAAATACAAGATTCAAAAAGGTTTGGTTTATTCGCAACACTCCCAATAATATAAAATGGCTACAAAGGTTTTTTATGTAATTTTCTCCTCTAGCGTAAGTAAAGATTACCTTTATCCTTACTTTCCCTTTGTGAACTAGAAATCCCTTTGTCCTTTACGTCTAAGAAAAACATTGAGAGGAATTATATCCTTTGTGAGGCATAAAAAACGTGACGACGATTGCTCCATAAAACATTGCTAGTATACCGAGAGAGAGAGAGAGAGAGAGAGAGAGAGAGAGAGAGAGAGAGAGAGAGAGAGAGAGAGAGAGAGAGAGAGAGAGAGAGAGAGAGAGAGAGAGAGAGAGAGAGAGAGAGAGAGAGAGAGAGAGGAAAAATAAGAAAGAACGCCTTTTGTCTAAGAAAATATTCGTCTTCAAGAAGGAGAGCACTTTTTTCTGGTTATGTAAATACCAGAACTTGGTCGACTATTTCAACAATTTTTTTGCCTCAGAAAAGAACACTGTTTCCCCCTTACTGAACACATGAGCGGCACAGGTGAGCCTTGAGCCACAACAAAGGGTGGAGGAAGCTGGTCAGCAGCGGCAGGTGAAGCGCTGAATAAACACAAAAATATCCAAGTTTTCTTCAAGCCCTCAACAACCGGGACTTTTGAAGGAAAAAATGTAAGGCTTAGAGGTGAAGAGGAGACGCTGGCATGAGTATTTCCTTGTCACTCTGCTAAACTTTACTTGCTGCTTTACTATCATTGCAAGCGAAGACGAAGGGACTACAAAGCCTCATCCGCGAGCTAGCTCCATCAAGATCTTATGACACAGGATGATATAAATAATTTTAGACTCCTCATTTATTATTGCACTCAACACCGATGTCCTTTTCTGAGCATAAGTGACGCCCAAACGAGACATAAATGGTCGTAAAACACGCCGGTGCTTCTCGTCTCCGGTGCCGCCACGCCGCTGAACTTCTGGGACGCTGCCGACGTGACCCGACCCTGCGGCGCGGCACTCACGGCCTCGCTTGCTCCGGGAGGCTAAGGAGAGACCATCCCTTTGTCCTTAATACCCTTCTTTATTCTTGAGGCTCATGGAGAGAAATAGGAGTCGATTCCTCCTCCTTTTACATCCTTCCTTATCCTTGAAGCTCCGAGAGGGGGACAGAAATCCATCCCTCCTTCCTCTACATCCTTCCTTATCCTTGAGACTTCGGGAGGGAAACAAGAAACCATCCTTACATCCTCTACATTTTTATTTATCCTTGAGACTCCGGAAGGGCAACAACAAATTAAGCCTCCTTCCTCTACATCCTTCCTTATCCTTGAGACCCTTGGCTTCACTTGTCCCGTGCGGGCAAGAGAAGATCATGCTTCGGTCCTCTACATCATTCTTTATCCTTGAGACTGAATGAGCTACTACACACAGGAAGTTGTTCTTTGTAAATACATTTTTTTTTCTTTTGCCTTTTCTTTTGTGTCAAGTATTCTGTTTTCCATCAGTTTAGTTCTTTACCTTGCAGCATTTGCGTCAAGTACTCAAGTATTGAGTTACTTCTATCCATTTATTTGAGTTGTTTCTGTTCAAGTAGTTCTTTACTCTGCAGCCTCTGTGTCTTGAGTTATTTCTCTTCATCCAGTTCTTTACTTTACAGTCATTCTGCCAAGTATACGAGTCTTGGGTCATTTCTAGCCACTGCATCTTTATTTCTTCCATTTTCTTTGCGCCTCATATTCATTTAAATTTTCTTGTCATACACTGCCATCCGAATCCTGTCTTCCCTCAGTTTCCTCCTTTACCCTGCAGGGCACCAGCGACTGATGAGTACACACTTGCTGCTGCTGCTTGCCTTCCTTGTTACCGGCAATGCTCTGGAAAAGCCGACTATTTCTCTACGCACTTTTGGGCTCGAATGGCCAAATATACAGTGCCAGGTATTGTGTGTATATTTGGGAGTGAAAAGAATATGGCATGACGTTATAGCAGTTTTCCTTTCCACTTAACATTTCCACTTCCAAACACTTACACGGGAGACGCTACGCCATTACAAACAGCATAGCTACTCGTATCAAACACCCTTGAAACGAAAACAGACGAGACGTTCACAGATAGAGATTACGTTACATCTTCCCTCCCTCCCTCCCTCCCTTCCTTCCTTCCTTCTTTCCCCCTCCCTCTCAGCCACGCCGATGGTACTATTTCATAAACCCGATGACCGAGACACTTCTGACACTAAAAAGAGAAAAATATCGCCCTGGAACCCTACTCGCCTCCATTCAATGTTCCTGCAAAGACATGACCTTACAATTTTTTCTCTCATATTTAACGACCGCAGCTTCACGGAGGGACATTCCACTGGTTCTGGTGAGCAAGACTTTCGAGTTTTGGTCTCCTGAGGGCTATTTAGGCCTCTGTTATCGGTAAATACATCCAATACAAGTCTCGCCCTTTAGGATATTGCGGCAGGGGGAGGCAGCGCTGGACATAAGACAGTCTGCATGGAACAGCAGAGGCAGGCAGCGTTACGGCAAAGTGCCTCTCATGTGTGGGGTGCCCGGGCGAGTGCAGGATCAAGGGGCCGAGAGGGAGAAGAGGTACTGCTCGGTGAGGGAATGGAGAGGAGAGACTAAATTGGGCCATGAGAGAAGTAGGGTCCGGAGGAGGAGGAGCAGAACTAGCGAGCAAGAAAAATAAATGAATTGAACGCAAGTAGAAATAAGCCAAAGGCAATATTGAAACACAGTGATCGGTGAAATGAAGGAGTAAACATTTGTCATGGGTGAAAAAAGGAGAGAGAAAAAAGAAAATTTGGGAATAGGAAGAGAAGCTGTATCAGGTTGCTAAGGCCTTAATGGGAAAACAGTAATCAGCTCAGACTCTACATAGAGCATAAGAGGGACGAGGAAATGTGGCTGGAAACTGGAAACTTTTAAGGGAGATCTGAACACAGAGAGGAGGGGGAAAGCAAAGAGCGGAGGCCGAGGATTATTGCTCTATGAATCATCAGGGATAGACTGAGGAACTGAGGAAGCTTCGCACCTTACCCTGCATAAAGACGAGAAAATATTGGAGTTTCATGGGCCTGATAAAGAGAGAATTACAGTGTTATGTACGATTACTTGAAACATGCATGTCTATTTACCATTGTGTGTGTGTGTGTGTGTGTGTGTGTGTGTGTGTGTGTGTGTGTGTGTGTGTGTGTGTGTGTGTGTGTGTGTGTGTGTGTGTGTGTGTGTGTGTGTGTGTGTGTGTGGATACATGCACGTATATGTATATAAAAAAAAAAAAAAAAAAACAGCTGAGTCAGGATTATTCAGTCAAACATGAAGCCAAATACTGTTACTTGGAAATGTGACTGAGAACGCGACCGGCAGCCTATCATAAGACTGGATAGCTTACGATGACATAATCCCAAACCCATCAACAGGTCGTAAAATATACTAATAAGAGCAAAAAAAAAAAAAAATCATTCAGTGAACCTGTCATGCACTGAACACAGGGAAAGAAGCAAAAATATGAACGAGGCAGACAGGTTAGATGAGGTCAGGTGAGGTGAGATGATGTGCGGTGTAAATGAAGCGTGCATGATCCTAAGTATGATAGGACTGACGAACGTAGGACATGCCAAGGGTGAATTTGTGGGTATCAGTGGGTACAAAAGTTTGAGAGGAGTACAGTTGTGGTCATATGTTAGTTATTCTTCAGCGCTTCCACTGTTTTGCGTTTTCTTTCAGTTTAAATTCCTCGGGCCGCCTCACAGCCTTCTTACAGAACCTGGCAAGTGATGGATAAGAGATGAGAGGACACGAGATTAGAGAAAAGGGGAAATACATTAGAGCTAGGTGTGTTACGTTACTAAACCTCTGCTCATGATTCTACTCGTAATATCGGGCAGAGGCTGGACAGAACTGAGCCTTATAAAAAAGATACGAAGATGCAGAAACACGTGACAAAGCTGAAACGAAACAGGGAATGATTACTACACTGGGTAAAACACAGATCGTAGAGGCCGAGACGCTGCAGTAGCCGCACAACCAAACAGATGGACAAGACATTAAACTCAGTACAAGCCAGCGTATCTTGCAGTAACTGAGACGCTGAAGTAACCATATAAAGACACATGAAGGAGGACATAAACTTGGCATCAGACAGTCTATCTAGTGGTGAGTGAGACGCAGAAGTAATCAAGCAAAGACGCACATGAGGCCTTGAACTAAGTATAAGGCAGTATATCTTCCAGTGATTGAGACTCAGAAGTAATCATACAACGTTGCACATGAGGTCTTAAGCTCACTCTTCAAGTATTGCATGTTCCTGTCCTTGTTTCTACACGTCACTGGTCCTCAGGCAACGTTCCCTGCGCCTCCCACAAACCCCGCCCTGCCCTCCAATCCTTTCACGCTCAATCTTCATGCTGTTGACACCTCTGGGGCTGCAGGGGCGCGATACTTTAAACTCCCGCCTCGCACGTATGAGCTGGAACATGCATATAGATTATTTTGCGCATCTATCATGAATCACAGCATTACATGGAAATTTTCAAGAGGTACACGTTCGCAGGAGTCAAAATTTTCCAGAGAAGAGACATAAAAAAAAAAATGAGTTAAAATATACGAGTACATATTCATGCGGGCACACTCTGATAGATGCTTACACTGCATCCGCCCAAACAAACCCAAACAAACACTCGCAAACACGCATTAGTTGGCAAATACAACACAAACACACACACACGTACACACGCGCATGTACGCAGACTAAATAATATGAAAGGAAAAAAAAGAAAGAGAACGAGAGAGAGAGAGTGGGAGGGAGAGAGAGAGAATGCATGCAGGCTTATAGGGTAGCTGATAATAGGCGATTATTTTAATGATGCATTAATTCCGGTGTTCGAGAATGAGTGTTCGTGATGCATGATTTTCCAGCGATGCAAAAATTCGGAGCGCGGCCCGAACAGAATAGCGGAAAATTAGGGATAAAGCAGAAACAAAAGCTTTGGGAGGGGAAAAAACCACGATAATATTAACCTAACAATACGTAATCTATTTAAACTCTACCAAATCAACTTTGTTTGGAAAAAAAGGAAAGGGAGAGAGAGATAGAGAGACAGATAGAGAGAGAAAAGCACATACAACACACACACACACATACACACACACACACACACACACACACACACACACACACGCGCACACACATGCATAGACATACACACACATACACACTGCAAACTAATGATTATCGTTGGCGTAGCGGGAAACACGAGGATTAATCAGGAGAAGCAGAATATTAGACCAAGATTAAAAAATATAATGCTTGCAAAATACGTAGAGGGAAATAGGGAAAGAGTGTAAATCATGACATATACCGTACAGGGGGGAAAAGTAATGATATTGGAGGGAAAATTTGTGAAACCTCGCAAATATCGTAACGCTGGTGATTATAGACCCGAGAGGACCAATCGCGTGAAGGCTACACATATAATACTCATGACGTCATCAAAATTCCGAGGGAGCGAATGAGGCTATTGAAACTAAGCGTGAAAAAAGAAGAGGGAGGGAGAAAAAGGCTAAAAAAAAGAGGGAGTGAGAGAGAGAATGCGTTGTGAGAGCATGACCGAGCGAGAGAATGAGATGAGCGAGAGAGAGAGAGAGAGAGAGAGAGAGAGAGAGAGAGAGAGAGAGAGAGAGAGAGAGAGAGAGAGAGAGAGAGAGAGAGAGAGAGAGAGAGAGAGAGAGAGAGAGTTAACATACACACCCACACACATACAAATGACCAAAAATAACAGCAAGAGGACAAAAAGGGAAATAAAGATCAACAAACAAAAAAAGTACTGAAGGATAAAATAACGAATATTAAAGAAGGAGAAGGAAAAACTGACATCAACTGAGAAAACTTCTAACTACCATCACCCAGACAAGGAACCTGAAGCAGCGTGTGTACAGTATGAGAACGTCTTTTCAAATTAAGTGGTAGAGGAATACACTCAGTAATCAGGTTGTTAGTGCTGAGTCAATAGGGAGATTTAAAAGATGAGATATTTATGAATGGGGATGATAGGTGGAAATAGGTAAGCATGTTCTATGAGGGCATTGCCACGTGTAGGCCTGATGGCTTCTTGCAGCTTTCCTTATTTTCTTATGTTCTTATCTTGGTTATCCCTATCTTGCATTATCCTGCTACTGATTTTTTTTGTTGTCTCTCATAATTAACATCATTCGCTGTTTATCTCATTATTCTGTATTTCTATTTTTAAATATTTTAGGAGATTAACTTGCTTATTCATTAGGTATATCATTCTCGTATATTATTCTTATGACAGTTTGAGTGATAATTTCCTTCTTCCTCTTTATGTGATCCTCCTGATCCGGGTTTTCGTATCTTTTCCCCCCTCGGGATTTCCTTTGCTTCCTGCTTTACTGCTTGGTTTCTCTGCTCCAGGCACAATTTAGCAGGATGCCTTTATCTTCAAAGGCTCTTGATGTAAATAACAGACGGACTTAAACGCTAATTCATCACCATTATATGTATGGTTTATCGTTCAAGAACAAGAAATTTATTTATTTACCTATGTATGTATCTATCTTTAAGTATTAAGTCTATGGAAAAAAATGGAAGCTCCTTATGAAAATTATTGGACTTTGAGTATAAAGAGATTCCAGACACATGCTTTCTTGTAAGTGTTCCTTTCCTCCCTCAATCTACGCTCACTACCAGGCTGCTGTGTAATCCAGGCGTTACAGCGTCTATACAGCAGATAAACTTTTCTCTGAAACATAACAAACAACAATACTGAAAATATTCTTCATTTCTGGACTGATCTTCTATATCCCTCTCAGTTTGTCTTTTCATTGCTAGAAATTCTGTTTTCTCTTATTCACCATCACTACCATCTTTTCCAGGAACAGATCAGGAAAACTTTGAGCGGTACCTGAATATTGCAAAGTAATAATAATAGTAATAATAATAATAATAATAATAATAATAATAATAATAATAATAATAATAATAATAATAATAATAATAATAAATAGATAAATAAATAAACAAATAAATAAATAAATATATAAATAAATAAATAAATAAATAACAGTAACATCTAACAGAACTCAAGATCCCTATATCCAGAGACTGATACTTGTAGACCTTGCTGATTCCTTGCAGTTTCCCATATACTCATATTCTTAAATTATTATATATTCAACGAGAACCCTAAATTATCAAATACATTTTCTTTTATCTCACTAATTTCTTTTTTACACTGTACCCCAGAGCCAAAAAACATTCAATACCTTCACGATATTTTTTTTTACTTGCTTTCCCCCACCGAACATAACCACTATTCGCTACCGTAACAATTAACACCTGAACCACCACACCTGCCGGGGGGAGCTCATTAACGCCTTCCCTACGTCCACATGATCGTTATTCCCTAAGTAGACGTGACAACCTGACGCTAAGTATACCGGCGCCACTCTGTACAACTTAGTGTCACGCCATTTCGATCTCTTCCCTCAACTCTAGTCATACCGCCGGTTCCTACATATCAAAGTCTCCGGGTGTTGGT
>NC_087168.1:20347149-20394649 GCF_035594125.1 Scylla paramamosain
AATAATAATGTATCATTACCTTCACTACTACTTCTACTACTACTACCAGTACTACTACTACTACTACTATTACTACTACTACTACTGCTACTACTACTACTACTACTACTGCTACTACTACTACTACCACCACCACTATCATCACCAACGCCATTCATCGCAGCTCCAAGCACCACCATATCCCAGCCTATACAGCAGCACCGCTCACGAGACGCAAGTATAATCTTCCTCCATCATGCCTCCATACAACATAACACGGTGTGCGGCCCGCTAAGGATCGCCACAACTTTGTTTAGAATATCCACACACTCGTGCATCACAGCCTCCCACGAGCGTCATTTCTTTCCGTTATCAAGACTAGTAGGAAGCAAGTCTCGTTCTCTCCATCACACACACACACACACACACACACACACACACACACACACACACACACACCTATTCCCAGCGCCATTACCCCAAACTGGTCATAACTACAACCATCTCCCGTATATACAAAGCTGCCAATATTTTCCTGAATTCTTTGCCTCCCCCGGACACTATTATTGACACCCTGGCAGCCTTAGCCATCCACTAAACCCACCACCACCGCCACCACTAACAACAACACCGTCACTACCATTCCCATAACGCCAGCCTCCATCATGAGTACCAAAACCAGTCTTCCCTCCCATGAACACTACCATGAATACACGACGGTCCCCCTCTACCCTTATTGAGCCCAGCCACGACCCCCCGCCACTACGACCCCCTCCACGACCCCCTCCTTGTGGTGATCGCCTTCCCCGCTCATGCTTGATGGTCATTTCCCAAACTCATTTCCCATGCATGATCGTGTTCCCTTTTCATATCCTGTTCTGGCCGTCCACTGCCCTCCTCACCTGTGTTCCTCACCTGGTTTGCAGCCCTCACTCGTCCCTCCATCCCTCCCTCACTTACCCCTCCCTGCATCTCCCTTCCCTGCCTGCCTCCCCTCACTGCCTCACTACCTAACTATTCCTGCGAACTCATCTCACTCTCATTCATTTTTCCTTATTTGCTTAAGTTCATGTTCAGTGTGGTGTGGGAGCTTGTCTGTTTTGTAATATCTATGAGAGCATTGGACCTCTATCGAGCTGGAAATTCATGGAAAGTTTGTGTACTGATTCAAGCATTTCTTATTTCCATCGCTTCTTTGTTAGTCCTCATAGTCTCGTAGTCTTACATTTGCGTCTGGCCTCGTTAAAACCCCGAATTTCGCCTAGTTAATCGTCTTCTCCCAATCGCTTCACATCTCATTGCACAATTTTCAGTCGAGAAATTATTCCACACACGTACACGCTTCACAGGAATGATTTTTAATGATTTTGGTTACATGTTCTGAGGGGCGGCGTTGTGGCCACCAGTCCCCATCAGGCCAGGGTGACGAGTCTTGTCTGGCCACCACCTGCCTCAGCCCTCGCCTCTCTTCTCGCCCGCGTCGCCTTCTCATTTGCTCCACTTCGCTGCCTCGTTCTCGCATTACTCTTTCACGCATTAGACTTTGTTGTCAAAAATGCGACTTCACAGTGAGCGTAAAATTATCAGTATTAATGTTCCCTATAGATCTTCAAAAGGTAATGATACTGAACGTTTGAAATTAATGTCTTTTCCAATTTCACCGCTGATAGGTTCGCTTTTCATCCCAGGAGGAGGAGGAGGTGACCCCAAGGTGAAGTGTGTGTGTGTGTGTGTGTGTGTGTGTGTGTGTGTGTGTGTGTGTGTGTGTGTGTGTGTGTGTGTGTGTGTGTGTGTGTGTGTGTGTGTGTGTGTGTGTGTCTCGTGAATAAAAGTAAAGGAAAATTCTTGAATAGGCAAAAATTTCAAGTTGATGTTAATTTTATCTGGAAAACCGTAGGGGAAGTACAAGGAAAGCTCACTTGCTTCAAAGGACAAAGTCACAAAGCAGGAATTAAACTGAACAGCAAAACAACAAAACTGAAGTCATATTTAACTCTAATGCACAGCGCAACATTATCATCACTCAAGAACAAAATCTCGTATTCATGAACACAAATATATTTGCGTCAAGAACTAGATAAATATCATGAAAGTGAAGCAGAAAGATGCATGAGTATCAGCAGAGAAAGGAAACTGTCTGGTCATCACTGAAATATGAGAAGATGCTATCCAGCTTTATAATGCAAGGTTCGTGAAGAAATGAGTGATTACGACTGTGACCTGGGAATGTTAATGGTGACTCACTAAGGGAGAAGAAATAAGCTGACCCTTTAACTGCCATATTCAATTCATAACATTAAGAGCACTGTACAAACAAATAATTTATTATAAGGAAAAGTGATTAAAATAATAGTTTTCCCAATAACTAGAAAGCCTAAAGCCTAAAGGTGGTTGTAGAACATAAAAAAAAAGGATAAATAAAAGTCTCAGAATGATTTGTGACTGAGGAAAGACAGATAGTAACAGAGATCAACATTCTGAACATAAATCATAAAAATCAGGCATATTAACATGGCTAGGAGATCAAAGCTTGACTCACATGTGTCTAGATAACATGTGGATGGAGGAGAAAGGACAATGCACTCATAAAGACAACAGGCACAAGAAAGGCAGATGAGACATACTTGGAAGGAATATTAGGCATGAAAAACTCGAGTAAGGGCACATAAAATTTTAAAAAGCTAAGTTCCCGTAAAAAAAAAATAAAATAAAATAAAATTTAAAAAAATACAAAAATGAAAGATGAACATTTTCAACGATAGAGAAATGAGACAGGAAAATTTGCTAGTCTGGCGATTGATAGAGAGCAATGACCCGTGAGCAAAGCTGGGAGGCCTGTGATCAGCAGCAGCCGGATGCAATGAGGCGGCGTGGCTGACAGACAGAGGAGCAGGACGAGAAGTTGACGTGCGGTCATGTAGCCACGTGCAGCGGCCTCATTAATTCATGGCGCCGTGGTAGTAAAGGCGACCATGTGTGTGTCAGCTATCAAGCAAGCCCCTACACCCTCTCTTCTTGCTACCCTACACTCCACACCCTTCGCATCAACTACACAACTTCCGAGTCCCTGTGTAACTCATCGCAGCTCGCTACGCCAAGAACTAGACGGCCAGTATACCGTCTTACTCATTCAGCACTTCAGTAACTCAGTGTTCCTCCTAATCTACACACTACATCCTTCGCATCAACTACACGCAACTTCAAGTCCATGTGTACCTAACTGCAGCTCGCTACGCTCAGAACTAGACAGCCAACATACAGTCTTACACATCCAGCACTTCAGTGACTCAATGTCCCTCCTATTCTATGCAATATTATGTAATTTCAAATGCAGTTATCTATTATCAAGCACCAACACACCTCAAAAACTAAATTGGCCATCCTGTATCTCCAATTACTCTCCACTCCTTTAGAAAGCCGTATATTGTGGATTCTTTTATCCTTTTTCACTCTTGGTTTTGTCTCCCTGATACTTAAATAGGGAGTAATTAGTATATGGCCTAGTGAACTGCTGTACATTAGGAGCTCCTCAAAGACCGAGATCTGGGAATACACCAAGAGGAGGTACGTCAGGTTCTGCTTGTAATTCTAACCATTTTGTACAATGACATCACTGCTCGGGGCAACTGTACATCCCATCATTCCCCTTGGCTGACTCCACTCACTGTTACGCTCACATGATCATTTCTCTACCTGCCACCACCCTCAACCCTTGCCTCACGTGCCTCCCTTGTAACCATTCGCATGTGTTGTCCTCCTGTCCCCGGTACTCACTTCCTTAACATGTAGTCTCAGTAGCTCCACCAACTCCAATTGATCTGATATTTTTTTAGTGTTTCAAGATGCGTATGTCAGTATTGTCCTATCTTATACTTCAACACGGAGCTTCATTAACTAACTAAATATATAAGAAAATAAATAAATAACTGACGGACTGAATGACTGACTGACTTAATGACTGACTGAATGAACGAATAACTAACTGAAGGACCAATTAACTAGGTCACGAATCTAAACCTATTAGGCCACAACAACATACTATCCAAACCCTAACAAAGATCTAAGCAAAACTACCTTTGTTGCCTATAAATCAATAAGTATAGTTTAATTTGATGTAACTTCGTCAATCAACAGTATTTATCCCGGCGCAATATTTACCTATCAACCACTGAGTGAGGACAGAGGTCAATGGTATGTATGGCAGGTGTGTATTGGAGGTGTGTATAGCAGATGTGTATGCAGGGGTGTGTGGCAGATGTGTATGGTAGGGGTGTGTGACAGGTGTGTAAGGCAGATGTCCCTCAAAGCCTCACCTGTGGCACTCCCTCTCGCTCTCAAGGGGCCACACCGCCGCCCAGTGCCACCCACGAGACGCGCCGCAGTAATGTAATGAAAATAGCGTATCTGAAATACTCATCAGGAAAAAAAAATAAAAATCACCGACCAAAACTAAATTTCAAAAACAAAAACCAAAAAAAAAACTAACCTCCCCCCAAGCCAAGCCAAGCCTCCCTCGACAAAACAACAAAAAAAAGAAAAAAAAAAAAAAAAGAGAATCAAAACGCTGCTCAGGCCACGCGACAAAAACACGCCGGCGGAGCTGTGGCAACGGCGTGTTTTGAAGCGTCCTTCACGCCCGCCAGGCCTGACCCGCCGCTTGACCAGGACGTAAGTCAATAAATCTAAACAGAATTTTTTTTTTCTTTTTTTTTTTTTTTTGAGATTGTCATGTGTTGTTCCAGGAGGTATTGGCGGACTGAGGCGGAGATACCGTGTTCACCTTTCACTCTTCGTTTTCAAAAAGAAACATATAAATCAAAACATTTTTTTCCCCAGTTCCACCACGCTCACTTACAGACAGGGGAAATAAATATATTCTTTTTTTTTTGTTCATCTGGCAATGCGTGAAGCCTTGACGTGATGACGGACTCCTGGCGAGGGGGCGTGAGTCGCCGGGGGGCAGGACGGGCGGAGGGGCCGCCACTCCCCCTTCACACTCCGCAGGGGAAATAGGGTGGGGGGGCGCTGAGGGACAAACTATACCCTTATATCATGCTGGGCGTCTTTCCGCTTCCTGACACCTGGAGGTGGGCGGGGGCGGAGCAGCAGGCACGTGGGGGGCGGCAGCAGCGGTGTGTCTGAGGGAGCAGTTTGCCTGAGAAGCCACGTGGATGGCCGCCAGGTAATTAGCATGACACGTGGTGGTACAGGCGTTGATTAATCTATCACTTGGTAGAACACCGATTAATTAGGCCTCCTTGTGAGTGGGCACCACTTAATTAGCCCAACACGTGGCTGAGCACGCGGTTAATTAGTATTACACGTGACTGAACATTAGGTAATTAGGCAGCCACGTGAATGATGGTGTAAATGTCATGTCCCCGACGGTGTGCATGTCAGTAATTCATGATGGCGCATGGAAGCCAGGTCAAACACCGTGTTCCTTGTCTCTCATGTGCTAAATGGCCATTTTGTCCACATCCGTCCAGCCATCACTCACGCCCACGGGCCGCCTCACGCTGCCCAGCCTGCTGCCTTGAACCGGAAGCACATCCTGGGAGACGCAAGCACTGTGACACCTAACATGTCTCCTTCACACGTTTTGATTCCATTATCGATCGGTGGCCGTTAAACTCTCGAGCCAACGTCACCAGTCATTCATCCCGCCAGCACCCAGAGCCGTCACCTCCCTGCCCAGGACAAGACGTGCTCCCCTGCAACACACGCGCCCAGAGGAAAGACGTGCATGGCTCATTACATCCTTATACTTATGTATGAATCGTGTTTTACTGAGTTAATAAGTAATGCAATTATATACAATGTTCCTTCGCTTCTAACGCTTAAGCATATTAGCATCAGTGCAGTCTTCTTATGTTGGGGCTATTCAGAGTCCACAGATGAAGCCAACCATATCCCGTCCTTCAGAGTCTACAGGATACATGTGTCCCTCTGCCACTCTCCCACCGTGAATATTATTAATCGAAAAGAGTAATTGATATAATGAATCCGATGTTACTTTTTATTTGTCATGTCTGCATCACATTTGATGGACGAAAAAAAATCTCATCGGGTAATGCAAGAACTTTAAAAATTCATTTTACCTCTCCATTCGTTCAGCTGGACAGAATTTTTTCCTCCAAGTATTTTTTTCTTTCTCTCGTGGGAGGAGAGGGAAGCAAGCAAGCAAGTAAGTAAGCGAGGGAGTAAGCAAGCAAGGGCGGTAAGTTAATGGTGGTCGCTGCTTTGTTTTGCTCGCCGCCACCGCTGCTTTAATGCTCCAATAATTCATTTTTCAAACAGCGAACTTATTACTAGATAAGATTAGCTCTCACGCGGCACGTCAACAACGCATTCCGCAACAACAACACCAATAATACTAATAACACCAAACGCAATAATAACAATACCAATAATAATAATAATAATAATAATAATAATAATAATAATAATAATAATAATAATAATAATAATAATAATGACAATAAGAACAACAGCAGCATTACATGCACTGAACTTCCGAACGGGCGGGCGCCACACCAGGGCAGACCGTTGTGGTGAGTGACATTGCCTTGTAACGGTTAATTAAAATTGCATGGTAGCGTTCAGTCAAGCAGCTCTGCCACCTACGCGGAGTCTGGAGTTGCCGCGCGTGGGGAGGAGCGGCGAAACACACCCATTCCATCCCTTTATATCTCCTACTCCCGCTCCTACATAGTTCTTTCCTGTCATGTACTATCATCATTTACTTACATGACTACTATTCTTCTTGTGGTGTAGAGAATATTACTATTATGCTACTATTACTACAAGTTATCCCAGTCCAATGCTAACTCGGCCTGTCACCTACTCGGCTCACTGCTAACTCTGCCTCATCTCTATTGCCTACCCGTCCCCCACCTCCTCGGCTCACTGCATAAAATCTCGGCCCATATGCATGATTAAGACACTGGTTATTTGTTATTTCCTCATAAAAACTGGCACAATATCATATCAACTGGTAATACAGCATGGGCCGAGTTGTCAGTCATGTGTTAGACCTTCACCCTACCCCTACTTCTCCTCCTCTTTGTAGCGCTATCATGACGGCAGGAAACAGCTACGACACTCATTGACTGGAAGCCTAGTATTTAGGGTATGGCGAGAAATATCCAGTTACTCATATCATATCGAGCTGTCTACCATGAAGGGAAGCTAAACTGATGTTGCGACAAACTCTACTAAGAAAAGAAGGTAAAACATAACATTATAGCCAAACATAGAACTATATATTAAGAAATGATAGAGCTAACATCATAACAAACTCGCTATCAAGAAAACAAGCTAAAATAAAACATCACAACCTGACGGAATTCTTGGGCAGGCTCAACAAAAAACACTGTAGGAATATGACACAAAGACATCACTCCTACCTGTTATCAGCCTTCCACAGCCTGACCAGTGTTGAGGGCGTGATGTCCGGAAGAGAGAGAGAGAGAGAGAGAGAGAGTCAGCATACGAAGACGACACAACGACCTAAGCACTTGTTACTCTAGCTGCTCGTTGAATTGTAAGAGAGGGAAGCCCAGTCCACTCAGATACTGTTAGTGTTGTTAGCGTTGGCCTCGTTACTGCTGTTACTGATACTCTTGTTGGTGTTCTTATCCTGAATTACCACAAGCATCTACTGTACCTCCTCCATGTTCCTCTGTTGTTGTTGTTGTTGTTGTTGTTGTTGTTCTTGTTGATGTTGCTGTTGTTATTACAGATGTTCGTAATATGAGGATAAACGACCTTGTATATACTTGGGATGGACTGTTAAGAATTCCTCTCTCTCTCTCTCTCTCTCTCTCTCTCTCTCTCTCTCTCTCTCTCTCTCTCTCTCTCTCTCTCTCTCTCTCTCTCTCTCTCTCTCTCTCTCTCTCAAACCTACCTAACCAAATTTACCACTGTAGCTGGGCTGGCTTATCTACACATGATCCTTCAGTTCTTAATCTAATCTAAATACCTAGGAACATTTATTCCCCTGTGCGCTCTTTACCTTTACCTTCGCCTCTAAAAGACCTCCAGGGAACGTCTTAACTTCACGTGGCTTCACTGTTCTAAGCGTTCCCTAATAGCGCGCCGTCTCCCCAGGTACCAAAGCCACAAGGGAACACTGCATCATATTCTGAAACTCTTCTGCTCCGCACTACGACCACATTCAAAAGGCTCTAATTAAAGCTACACGGGTTTTTAAGGGTGCTTTTACGGTTCTAGTGGCAGATTAATGGTATTTCTGCACCATCAACAAGGCAAACATTCTTGAGAACCAGGGTAATCATCTCTGTGGCCTTTGAAAATAGTCGTGGTGAGAGAGCAAAGCGTTTCTCGACACGGACCGGCAAACACCACCAATGCAGCACCCTAGTTGAAGCTACACGGGTTTTTAAGGGTGCTTTTACGGTTCTAGTGGCAGATTAATGGTATTTCTGCACTATCAACAAGGCAAACATTCTTGAGAATCCGGGTAACCATCTCTGTGGCCTTTGAAAATAGTCGTGGTGAGAGAGCAAAGCGTTTCTCAGCACGGACCGGCAAATGCCACCTAGCTGACCTCATTACAATGCAGCACCCACCATACATATACAAATGCTATTCATATTAAAACAGCTCGCCGATACATTAACGTTTCCTGGACAATAATTCAAGGATTATTAAAAGATGCAGAATACAAACTAGCCATTTAAAGCACCAGGATATATATGGATACACACATAGAAATATAATAATAATTTGCTGTATCCAAGGTTAAGGTGAATGAAACTATCAATTTGCCTCCCTATGACAAGCAAACTTTTTAATCTTATGAGTAAACACGACTGAGAACTTTTTCCCCTCTCTATCCCCGCCCACCCTCGCCCGCCCACCGCCGCCCATCCCCCGCCCACGGTACAACAAGGGGCGGGAGTGTGGCCTCTGCTCTCAATTTAGCATAATTACCGAAATTTATCGAATATGTAGTCTCTCAAATTGATGTCGTCAGTTCATGGAGTCATTAGTGTATTATAATTCGCTTCGCATGCAGAAAAAAAAGCACATTAATTAGCCAACTTAATGGCCGACACAGTATCTAAGCAGCACTGTAAATTATTGTATGTAATTGTTAATTTTAAAACCTTAATGACTGCAAGGGTGAAAGTTATGGCGTAGTGTATTCGAAGACAGGAACAAAAATTAGGCACCGGGCGGGGACTCACTGGGAGGCGGGACAGCACACACATTGGGGAGCAGAACACACTGATAAAGGGAGGCTGGAAAGCATGTCATTAAAAGAAAACTACGTACGTGACACACACACACACACACACACACACACACACACACACACACACACACACACACACACACACACACGGTAATGACAGCATGCTAATTTCAAACATGATTTTTCTTTTTACGTAATTTAAGCGCCGTCTGAAGTCAAGGAAGATTAAAGATGAGTATGGACCAAGAAAACGATGCAGAGTTAAGTAAGAAGCTGTAGAGAGATGGAACTTATCTTTAATCCTATACACCAGGATCTTTTTACGTAATTTGAGTGCCGTGTGAAGACAAGGAAGGTTAAAGGTGAGTAGGGACTGGTAAAATGATGCACAGCGAGGCAAGAAAATGCAGAGCGACGCGACTTAGCAAATTTACTTTTCTTCCCCAGAATCTTGAAAATATGACACTTGATACAATAAGACAATAAGACAATAAGAGCGACGGACATGTAGGAAAATAACACCAATGCATCACCTATACATCTACTCAAGACGACTCTCTGCAAGGAAACAAGACGTAATGTAATGAGATGAAAGACATGGAAAAAGAAAAAAAAAACACGAAAAAAAAAATGTCACAGAAAACTTCCTCCCCCTAAAGTCAATTTTGCGGCACAAGTGGGGCTTTCGTCTCATAATTAATTCTCTCCGCCGCAACTCTCGACCAACTTCTGAAGAAAAAACAGGTAATCGTATCTCAAAGGGCGTGCTATTAATTGCTAAGTTCTGGAAATCGTCTGCTCCTGAAACTTCCTAATTACTCTCCGCCTTGGGGAATTCCCGCAGCGGAGCGTCCCTTCCCGTAATGCTCCGGCTGTGAGGAGAGCGTGAGGAGCGTTTGCTGGTCTCCACGCCGTTCTCAGACAACAGAAGTGACCTCCGACTTCAAGACATCGATTTCAGACGCGCTTCATCCTGCAGAACACGAGAGGAGGTAACAGAACACCGAAGGAAGAAAGAACACACGAGTACAGTTGTGTTGCACCGCGAAATCGGCCGCCAGGTTTTATTCGGCCTCAAGCGAGCACATAAGTTTTTTAATGTTTTGACTTCAACCCTTTTCTGGTCCTCCTGAGGGATAGCACGGACTGAAACAAGCCTTTTACAACTTTTCTTCCTCTTTTTCTCCGCCGCTCCCTCGCTAAAACACCTGAGGGAACGGCGGGAGAAAATCCTGGAGATTACTGTCCGACGCCAAGGCTTCAAGGACCCCCGAGGCTTCTTGGACTTAGGGCGGGCGGAGGGGAAGGGGAGACGTTCTTGAGGATAGTGTGGTGAAGCATGTGGTGAAGTTATTGTGTGTATAGGAAGTGTGAGGGGAAAGATGTGTGTCGGAGTAAGAATAGCATGTGTTTGGGGAGGGTGAAGGTGGACAGGGTGAGGAGGTGAAGGGGACGAAGGGAGGCTCTGAATCACCCACACGAAGAAGCAGGAGAGGCAAAAATGCGATCCCCACTTCGCTGGTAAAAAGAAAGGAAAAAAAAAAAGTTTGGTGCAGTGCATGGCGTCAAGGATGGGGCAGCTGTGGCGAGGGAGGGGCGGGATGCAGGACAGCTGTACCAAGGGGCCCTGCTCGCCTTGGGGAGGGCATGGGGCGGGCTGTCCTTCGCTACTGCTTAAGCTCCTCACAGGTGTACTAAAGTATATAAAGATACTGATTCACTATGAAGTTTGTAAGAACGCTCCCGCGCACACACACGTACGCACACAGGGGCGTAGGCATGCATGCACGCACGCACATAACCAGGCAGGCAGGCAGGAAGCACAAGCACACACACACACACACACATACACACACACACACACACACACACACACACACACACACACACACACAAACAAATATAGATTTGAACATATTTGTTTCCACGCAATACAGAAATGAAAACGTAATAAAATACTGTTGTGAAGGGTGCAGCCAGTGCTCAACAACAATAAATATAATTTTTACGTTTACATTTATATATACAAAGTTCAGGGTTTGGTTCTGAGTAGTAATTTCTCTACTGTGCTGCGGACAGTCGGCCTGGCCGTCTGCAGCGTGAGTGCAAGCAATCTTAGGAAAGACCATACAGCGTGATACACTTCGTGTCTGGTGTCAAAAATCTGCATGTTAGTTACTGCAGTTGAACTACGAGTAGAGCTGGGCAAAAGTGCGCTAGACAGGCGGGAATCCCACCCCTGGCCTGTCATGGAGAGGGGGAACTAGCGACCATCCCCGACAGGCTAGAAAAAAGCTGTGTGTGTGGGGACAGAGCACTTCACCCTCGTGTTGTGTTTGACCGGCTCAGTGGCGTCATGCACAGACAGGCAGTCTTTGGATGGCTACACAACAGGTGGGGAGGGAGCCCTGAGAGTGCTCTCACCTGACAGAGTGGCATGCGGAGTGTAGGTCATGCCCTCCCATAAGTGATTTGTTTACCTATGACCGAGGTGAAGGAGAGTGTGAGGTCTGTGGATAAACACGCCGAAGGAGGAGGATTTATCATCGCTCGTCGGCCCGGGTAAGGAGACCCACGGCGCCGCGGCTTCCTCGGACCCACCCCACCCCCCTCTTCACGCACGGTATGTCACGAGAGCCTGTAAACCTTCCGCCTCCTCAAGTTTGCAAGATGCATTTGACATCGCAACCTTGGGGAGACTGCCGCCGCTCAAAAAATTTTCGAGCCTCCTCACCGCCGGAGGAGTTACGCTTCGATACGTCAGGATTTAACAGGCGAGGGAAGGCGGTGTGCTGTGAGCGTGTAACGAGCTGAGCTGCCGTCCCCGATCGCCGCCGCCGGTCGTTGTGCCTCGTCGCCCAGTGCATCGCCTCAAGACCTAACGACGCGACTCGGTCCACCCGGCGCCTGGTGATGTAGTGGTGATGTCGTGGTGATTGACTGCCTCACGTGGGCCGCGCACTCACCATGCACCAACGTGAGGATCATTTTCTAAATCACTGAGCTGCATTACTACCTTTACTTATGCATGAGTGTCGCTGGGTGTGGTGGCGCGCCGGACAGTCAATAGTCCAAGTGTTTACCTCTCACCCTAAGACTTCCAAGCGGCAGGCATGAACTGCAGCATTGTGACGGAAACTATGGTGACGAAACTTGATAAAAGAAGTGAGAAAAGAGAAAAAAAAACACACAAAAAAAGCAAATAGTGACAGTTACGCTGGCGCTCGAAATTGCCAATTGCCTGAATATTATCATAAAAATCATAAAACCCAAATTGTGTGCGTAATGTTAATTTCGAACAACTAAAACCAGACCGTATTATTTGGAACATTAGTAAAAAAAAAAAAACGTAAAGTGAAAATGATGATAATTGCTGTGAATGGAATAAAGAAGAAGAGGAGAAGGTGTAAAAGGAGGAGGAGCAGGAAGAGGAGGAGGAGGAGGAGGAGGAGGAGGAGGAGGAGGAGGAGGAGGAGGAGGAGGAGGAGGAGGAGAACCACGAGTAGAAAGAGTAGGAGGAGCAGGAAGAGCATGAGGACAGGAGGAGGAGGAGGAGGAGGAGGAGGAGGAGGAGGAGGAGGAGGAAGAGGAGGGATCGATAATTGTGGGAGGCGTGGGAGAGGGAGGAAGGAGGCCAAGACAGTCACGAGTGGCCGCACACAGCCACAGCTCAGCGGCCTCGCCTCGCCCTGGGCACGACGCGGCGGGGGCGAGCAGGAGCTGCTGCCGCCGCTGCGTCCACTGCAATGCCAATGACATGAGTCCGCTGCTCTTCATACTTGATACACCTTGCCCTTAGTGCTGATGGTTGCTGATCATGCGGGCAGACAGTAAGGATTATGTATACGTTTGAAGCCGAATAGAGAGGGGGTGATAAGATTAAGAGCCATTCATTCTCATACATTTCAGTGCCTTCCCTCGACTTTTTATCAGGGTCTAGTGGTTGTTATTAGGGTTTTAAATAGGATTTCATGATTCCAGTGGTAGTTTTAGGACGACTTTGCATCGCTAATGGGAAAAGTATCACTGAGAACACGGCTAATTAACTCCACGGTCTCTGAAAACAGTCCTAATGAGTCAAAGGTTCAGTGAGAGGAGCACTGACTCTCCCAGATACACTGCTCAATCAAGTGCCCGTGATGTCCGTTGCTGCCGCCGCTAGGACGAGAAGCAATGACTCTCTAAGGAAGTGGTTCTCAAATTGTTGCTATGGTACTTCTTGGATTTTGACGGCGCACTAACCACACAGTCAGTGTAGTCTACTAAAAGGCACGGATTCAAGAACACATATCTGTCTATCACTTTGGTGATCGTCGCGGCGCACAGTTTGCGAATCGCTGCGATAAGGGTATAAGTAACTGAGCCTCCTGGGTGTGGCAGCGGATGTGACTCGTGGCGCTTGAGTAGCAGGATACATTCTCGTGAGGACATTGGATTAGAGCAATAAAGAAGCCATATTCCCGTGTGTTTATGGAAGAACTTGCCAATATATTATGAATGCAAATAGATAAATAAATAAAAATACCAGCATATGCTTTACTTAATATAAAAAATATATATATATGGTTAGCAGGAGACATCCACAGAATATTGAAGCAAGAAATAGCAATATTCTCGTGTGTTTATGTATGGAAGAGCTCGCCAGTATATTATGAATCAAGAAAATACCAGCCGGGGTCTTGCTTAGTATATAAACGACAAAGTGATTCAGTATCTAGACTTGATACTGCCGAGAGCGGGATTACAGAGCCTTCCTTGGGCGGTATGAGGTATGTGACTTAACATCAATATAAGAAATAATCATGCGTGTCTCATGTCATGTGCCGGGAAGAAAGGCTCATTCAGTATTACTTATAGTGCCTTGGACTTTATATTTGTCAAGGATGGAACAAGAGAGGCCTTCCAGCGACGACATATGAGCCGTCCTAATTACGATGTTGCAGCTTTCGAAATACCTAAGAAACATTAAAAGTACAAGATGATTTACTACTTGTTCAGTGTTGGCACTTTGGAGGGCGGGGACAGCGAGCCTTACACAGGCAGCATACAAATTCCAATTACCGGACTTGGGCGCTTTAAGATAAATATTTAAGAAGGATATTACAAAGATAAGAAGACACAGCAGTTCGTTCACCTTGGTACGAATACACGAAGCTAATCATGAGACTGCACCGCTTGAAGATAAATATTTAAGAAGGATATTAAGAAGATTAGAAGTCACAGTAGTTCTTTAAGCTAGGTAGACTCAAGTGGGGGAAGCAGCAAGCAGATGAAACTAGTCGTGAGAAGGCAGCGCTAGAAGATACATAATTAAGAAGGATATTAAGATTACAAGACACTGGTTCTTTATGCTTTGTACTCTTAAGGGCGTGGGCAGCAAGCAAATGAGGCAAATCACGAGACTCTAACGCTTGAAGATAAACATTTAAGAAACATATTTAGAAGATAAGAAGCTACTGTAGTTCTTTTAGCTAAGTACTCTCGATGGCGGCGGCAACAACCCTATGAAGTTAATTACAAGACTCCAGCGCTTGAAGATAAACATACACGAGTCATACTAAGGATAAGACACAGAGGACTTGTTCTTTAAAATTGGTACTCTGGAATGGCGGGGCAGCGAGCACCTGAACTCTTCCTAACCACGCGGCAGGAGCGCTTGAAGATAAACATATAAGAATCATGCTAAAGATAAGAGACAGTACATTTGTTCTTTAAGCTAGGTACTTTCGAATGGCGGGGTAGCGAGCACCTGAACCCTTCCTAATCACGCGGCAGTAGCGCTTGAAGGTAAATATTTAAGAAAGGCATTAAAAGGGAATTATTAACACTGGTCCACATGGGCGGCGCGCTGCCTTGGTTAGTCACACACTGGCCTGATCGTTCCATTAGCAACAAGTAAATATTTGCGCCGCCGCCCAGACACATGCAAGGCTTGTAGGGCTAATTTCGTGTGATTTGTAGTGATTCATTGTTGAGTGGGAGTTTTATATGTACTCTGCTCGGGATCACTTTGTCCTGAACAACACTTCATTTGTCGAAGGATTCCTGACAAACAAAACCATACATTTATTTCTATTTCTTTTCAGTTTTCTATATTTTTTCTATATCTTCCGAGTGTTCATTTTTTTTTTCGTATTTCTCTTTATTTTGGTGCGTTGGGGGGTGGAGGGTGTGGTTGGGGGGAGCCATAGGAACAAAAGAACAATATACTAACACATTTACACAAACAAAGACTTAGTTGTCAGCTCATTTACTGCAAGTCAGGAGTTCATTAGTGTACGGTGAGCGAGGCGAGCACTTTTTGTCTCTATCTTAACGTTGAAATAAACCGAACATTTCCAACACGGCAGAATAGACGTACACTTATTATTGTGTTTCACTTATTTATTTATTTTTATTGTAACGTCTTGAGATACTGGGAGGAGACGAGGTGTTATCATTTTTTTTTTTACTATTATTATTATTTTTGTTATCATTATTACTGCAGTCATCATCATCATCATCATCATCACCAGACAGCACCAATATTGTAATTTTCAGAAGTATTAGCAGTAAAAGTCGCAGTAGTAGCAGCAGCAGTAGCAGCAGTAGCAGTAGTAGTAGTAGTAGTAGTAGTAGTAGTAGTAGTAGTAGTAGTAGTAGTAGTAGTAGCAGTAAAAGTAGTAGTAGTGGTATTAGGAGCACTAGATGTAGCTATTATCATTACCATTCTTACCTCAATAACAAAAAAAACAAAAAAACACAACAACTATAACTGCTACTACCCCCACCACCACCCCCACCACCACCACCACCACCACCACCACTGCCTCCGCCATGTCTACTCAAAGCACCGGTCCATCGATCACGACACCCCAAGACACAGGAATTAATTAAACTCTTACCTGGAAAACTCGGCGACTCAGGCTCCCTCTTTGACTCTTTTAATGACCTTCGCCTCAGCCCGGTTAATGAGTTTGCCCAACCAGGTAAATAAGCTACATAAAAGAGAGACTGATGATATAGAAAATACTCATTCTTATTCGTGTATATTTTTTTTTTTATCTCTCTCTCTCTCTCTCTCTCTCTCTCTCTCTGGGCAGTTCTGGAAAGAGGGAAGTTGTACGGGTGTATTTCTGAAAAGGTTATGAAAAATAGTGGAAGTTCTGGAAAGGAGGATGTTAATTACGAGGTTGTGATATTATATTGTGATTGTTGCTGTTCTTACTCTCCTCACTACTACTACTATTACCACTACTACTACTACTATTACCAGTGTTCTTCCTTCTTAACCTCCTACCACAATCTCCTCTTTCTCCTCCTGTTCCTCTTCCTCCTCCTCCTCATCCTACTACTACTGTTACAACAACAACAACAAGTACTACTACTACTACTAATAATAATAATAATAATGATAATAATAATAATAACAACAACAACATCACTAAAATCCCAAGTTACAAGTCTTAATCACAAATGCAGTTCTTGACGTGATTTCTTTATCAAACATGTTACAAGAATTCTCAGAAGGTTCATGATGTCAGCAAGTGTTGGCGGACCGGTCTGGGAGGCGAGGAGTCTTGGGGGAGGATCTGTGTGCGGCGGAGGGTCGAGCTGGGAGAGTCGAGGCCGCGTGAACCAGACAGCGAGTGACCACCAACCAAACCAAGGCGAGGAGGAGGCGAGGCAGCAAACGATGGACGGCAGGTAATTGCAGTCGAATCTCAAACAACAAACATTTATTGCAATTACGGAAACGTCATTTGATCCCCACGCCCATGGAAAATTTTAGTAACAAGTGCATCGCCAACAAATTCCGTATTCGGCCGTGAGAAACGTTGTAATCCGGCATGACATCAGAAACGATAATTAGCGAATCTTTTCCTCCAACTCAAATTAAGGCTACCAAAAAATGTAGTTTCTACCTTTTTTCCTTTTTTTTTCACGGTAATTTCTGTGTTGCTTGAATTTGCACGATACGCCTGAAGGGCCGCGGCGCCTCCTGCTGTAAAATAGATGGGCGTCTACCAAGCGGCGGCGGCAACGGAGCAGCCCCGAGGGACACATGGGGGCGCTTAGCTTGTGTACGCTTGACCAACACGGCACGTCATTATTCCGTTTTCAGTGCATCTATTACTAACGCTTGGAGGGAAGGCCGCGCAATAAACGATTCTGAAGGAACGTTTCGAAAGCGGCTTCATTTATGTACATGAGGCGGCGCGGTGGACGGCGGGCCAGCGATGCCTATTAGGGCTGGCACGGGTGGGTAGGTGCAGGTGGCCCGTGCCGCGCGTCACTGCCTGGCACTGTTGTCTTGAGAGCGCCAGGCCGTCCCGCTGCCAACGCCGTCACTCGCTCCTCAGAGAGTCAAGCTTTTAGCGTTTATTAATCAAATTTAGCATTAGTTGTTATTAACTAACACAGTTTACGTCAACTTTGTATTAAGTACTCTGAATCATATTTATACTGAGCTGTATCAGGGTTTAACTTTGCGCTTCTGCATTTTATGACATCACGTTCTATTTTTTTCGTGAATTTATTCTGATAAATTTAAGGAATTGATGACTTTCTAATGCAATTTTAATTTACTGTAGAATAATAAGCGAAACCTAGGTAACGGCTGAAGTTCAGAGATAATAAACATTTAGGTGCAGCCAAATAATGGTGCCGTTTGGAAGAGTCTGAGCAAAAAAGGAAGCAGCGTACCATGAACGGCCGGTCTCTCCGCCGTCCGTGAATAAATAAGCCGACTCATCTCTCTCGCTCATTGGTCGACACTCAAATTACGGTCTCGTGCCACCCAATCGCGCGGCGGGACTCAGGTAGATGCCCAGCCTCAAGTGCATCTTTAGAATTGGTAATCAAGGGATCAATACGAGGCGCGGGAGTCGTGTGTGTGGCGCGGCACCTGGGCCGGGCACCTGTGGCACTCGCCGCCCTTGCCGCCCCTTACATAGGCCGCCCCAGCCGCCCGAGCCTTCGCCGGTGGTCTTTGCAGATGATGATGATGATCCTGACTTCCTTTCCCATCAGTAGTTTTGTTCACGTTAATGAAAGTCCTGATTATCAAAATACACCTTTCATGAAATTCAGAGCATTAATTAAATTTCTTCTGGGAGGTGCATCATGCTCCTCCACCTGGTGAAGTGAAGCTCTCATCATCAAAATTAATGTTTCTTAGAGTTTAGACTACCAATTAAATTTCTTCCCATGGCTTTGCATCGACGTGGTGAAGCAAAGCGCTCATCAATAAAAACTAATACTTCTTAGTACATGTAATCTGGACATAATTTCTTTTGAGGTCAGAGGACGACAACATCATTACATTAATCCATTTTCGTTGATAACATAATGTGCTTAATGTCACACCTCCACATCCATGGCTGATTAGTTCCATGATCTTCCTTTTTCCATTAATCCCATCACTCACGCCACCTAATAAGTGCCTGACAAACACGCCGCCATCCACATTTTACACCTGTGGACATCACGTGACGGCGAAAATTTGAATCGTAAAACAAAAATTTGCGTTACGAAACATATTTTATTATAACACAGACCCAAAGTGGAATATCTTTTAGTATTTTTCTTATCTTTATCGGTTTATATCTTTCTCATTGTTCTTTCTTCATATTTTTCTTCTTTTTCTCTTTTTTTCCCCAGCTCTTCTCCCCCATCCTCCTACGTATTTTTTTTATATTTTCCATACTTTTCTTTTTTCCTTCTTTCCCCCTCTTCTTCTTCTTCTTTTGTTTCCTCCCTTCACATTCTCCTTTCTTCATACCCTTCTTATACTCCTTCTTTTCCCTCTTCTTCTCCCTCTTTCTCCTTTGACTCTTCACCTTTCCTCATACTCTTCTCCCTTTCACCTAGCCCCCCTTTCTACTTCCCCCCTCCTCTTTTTTTTCTAGATTCCCACTAAAGCGTACACCATAAGCTGTTCTTTACCAAGGTGAGAATTTAAACCATCGTTCAGGAGCAGCAGTTTTTAGGCCGTTCATTACCAAGGCAGGGAGGAAAGCAGATGGCAGGAGCGGTGACCCCCATGGCAGCGCAGGGCCAGAGGAGCCACCGCCACCTGGAGACACACTTCCTGCGGGGACAGTCCTCACCTGATTAGAATGACAAGCAGGACATTTCGACGCAATGCAATTCTATAATGACCCTCTCAGGCGATAATTAATATGTGAATGGAGGAAACGTTGTGTTTATGTTAATTGTGAAGGTGGTGGTGTTACGAGCTTATGGCGGACATTAGATTTGTTCGTGATTTTCAGTGTTTGTCTTAGAGTTTTCAGTTATAAGGGAGTTTTCTTGGAATGTCGCGGCTGTATAGAAAACGGTGCTCGCCTGTGCACTTCTCAAAGGTCGTATAGCCGCCAAAGAGTACTGACATTTTTTTTTTTTCTTCAGGTTTTGGAGAACAACAGTTGAGCTTTTTTTTTTTTTCTATATCTGTTATTCTTAAAGTCTCAGCTGCTTTTGGCCTTCAAATATTAACAAAGTAATGCTAAAAATGAGCTTCAGATGAGTGCAATGGAGTAAGTGAGAGAAGCTCCTTGAAACAAAAGTCATTAGTTCAGGTAGATTTATATTTTTCTCAGCATGCAGCCAAACAATTGTAAGTTTTTTTTTTTTTCTCTCTCGTTGGCTTGGCTTATTAAGAACGTCTTGGTGGTGGTCTCTTGGTTTCGAAGAATTAAAAATATAATCAATAAATATCTATGTGACAAATATTTCCCTACTTGAACTCTTCCGAGAGGGAGGTTTCAAGACACTTTTCCTCAGTTTTGCATAATCATTTTGACTACTTTCAGGGGACTGGCACCTTCACTGGGCCTTTTTTTCAGTCCTTTTGCTGCCCTCGGCCAGAGCCTTCCGTACATGAAAATAGAAAAGAAATCCATGAAACTTTTACTTTGTTATCAGGATGCCCAGGACTCCTTTAGATTTGGATACTTAAGACTGGTCCCTCAAGGAAATAAACTAAATAAGATGTCATCCTTTTTCTTTATTCAGTTAATCGTCATGCATCAAATGTACTTTAGATGGCAAAATCCAGTGAGATGTTGGGCATTTAAACCTGACTGTAAAGAGACACCATTAAACTTGTTAAGCCTAATTAAAGATGTTAAACTTGGAAAAAAAAGTTTAATGATCAGATAAACAACTTCCAATATACGATAGAAAATCACCCCCTATGAATTTCTTTTTAATAAGTGCTACGATTTTATACAGCATAAGGCTCTTCAGGCGACGGTTTGTTTCATAAGATGGACATAAGAAGGTACCATTCCAAAGTCGCGGTTCACGCTGTTATATCGATACTCGAGCGACTATTCTGCGCTTCGCTGCCTTCAGGTGTTTATTGACCAATCTATCATCAAGACTTCATGTGACTACATCTATAGGCGAGTACTGAGGGGTAAACCACTCCACCTAAAGACTCTAATCAACAGAAAACACGAGCTCTGTTTTCAATCCCTGACGCGGTCTTGCCAGGGTGCGGCAAGGTTCTGCCAGCGCCTCGTGCACCTGAAGGGGTTACAAAAAAACTAAATTACTCAAGACTTATAAAGAAGTAAAATCAATGAAAAGGAACTCTTAAAATGACCTTGTGAAGATTACAACAATGAAGCGAAAGAGACGGAAATGATAACGAGAAATCTCTCAAGGAGATTTGTAAAATATGAAAAGTTACAAAATGGAAAACTTAAACAGAGCCATGCGAAAGCATTTCTAATAACAATTAGAGAGGAAATTGAAGCTGAAGAGAAGTGTCATAGCCGACGCTTAGAAATTAACATATAAATATAATTCTTAATTCGCCAAGATTACTTAAGAAGTAAAACCTAAATAGAAATATGACAGACAACCTTTAGAAATACAACATATGAACTATTCTTAATGAGTGCAGCGTCGCACAGGGTTCAATTCTGGAGACTGGCAGCTTAGTAGGCCGTCTTCTTCTTCCTTTTTTGTTGCCCTTGGCCGGAACCCCTCTTACATGAAATAAACACGCTTCATAAACACACAAGATTAATCCCAAAATTATCTCGAAATTTTTGTAACTGGAAAGAAATAAAAGGAGCAGAGTCTTTCCTCCCTGTCGCTCTTCCTGCCTCACTCAGTACAAAACCTTCAGGCAAGACATCATAAAAAAAATCAGGTATTTCAACAAGCAAACGCTAAAAGCTGTTTCGATAAGAGTACTCCGTATGAAAAAAAAAAAAAAAAAAAAAAACCGGAACATAAAAATCCCAGAGTGTGACTATTCCTTCCCTGATACACTTCCTAAACAAAATACATACGATACAGTAAGCGACTATATCTCTCCAGAAATAACAGAGGTATCTAAAAATTAAAAACACTTAAAAAATGCAAAGTTATACAGCACATCTTGCCGGGTGTGTAAAACCCTTCTGAGGATAATGAAGCAATGAATGAAAACTGTGACTGTATTCTCAATCACTTCACGGATTTATCTCTCTTTTACTTATCTGTCTATTTATTTTATGTATTTGAGATATCGGTCAATGGAAGAAATGGAGAAAAAGAGAAAAGAAAAGCCCACCTACACTCTTAACGGCTTCTGGCGGAGATTATTCGAGGTTTTCTAAAATATCTTCATGACTGTAGTGATAGTTTAACAAGGATTCCAGATAAAAAAAAATATATATATTACAAAAAACGTCCATAAGAATCCGATTAATCATCTTTGTGGCTTCAAAAAGAGTCATTATGTAAAAAACAAATTATCTCAAAAGACGAGCCTTTATTCTGTGACTTTCTATGACACCTTTCTGTCTCAAGAGTTATCCTTCCAAGTGACCCTAAGGAACATCAGGTGACCTCTCTGTGTTTTCCTTGCTACGTGACCTTCTTAAGCTTCATTGTAAAGGAGCGGTTAAGGGAAAGATGGTTCATAATATTTCACTTCTCATGTAACTAAAAAATTCTCTTGTCAGGGTGTTTGTATTATCAGATACTGTATAATTTCAATCTCCATAAAATCCTTAGCATGTGAATTCTTTATATTTCCTATGTTCTTCTCCATCTTTTTTTTTTTTTTACATTTGTGAACCATAAAGTATCTAGCTATGTATTCATCTACCTGTCCATCTATTTATCCACCTATCTTTCTGTTTGTCTACGTGTCTATCTATCTACCTACCAATATATCCGTCTTTTTATCTATTCATCTATAAATGTATCTATCTACTCATCTATTCATCTACCTATCTATTCTGTCCCTCTACATGTCTATTCCATTTATCACTAGAATCTTGCGTCGCCAGTCCTCATGTCACAGGTTCAAATGGATGTCAACAGATTCCTTAGCTAACTATGCTCATGTTTACAGTCACCAAGTCAATTCAACCCTCATGTTACTACAATTTTCATGTCAGCACGGCCTCCATGTCACAACAGCCGTCATGTCATCACAACCGTCATGTCATCAGAGCCGTCTCGTCATCACAGTCCCCAGGTTAACATAGCGTCCATGTCATCACACCCGTCATATCCCCACTACCTTCGTCGCCAGTCACTATATAACCTCAGCCAGCCATCATGTCATTTCAAGCCTCATGTCACAAGTAACTTAAACGAAGGTTGAATTCCTGTCTCAGTATTCAGAGTCGTAAGGGGCCAAAGATATTCCCTATGTATTCTTACATATATGTACTTGCAACGAGGTACATTTACTTTTAACGAAGGAAAATAGCAGGAAATAAGCGAGAAAGCTGAATAGTGTTGAAATATTTAACTGCACCAAGGAAAAGACCGCCAGAAAAATTCGTACCCAGCAAAACGAGCAGGTAACAGGCAGCAGAACCGACATATTAAATTAATAATGGCATGCAATGAAGAAAAAAAGCCCTGTTAGAGAAATTTCGTTTTGGCCATTGCAACAATATCATTACTTCTCAGTCGACGGAAGCTTTCAGGCTGATGACGTTCATGGCATATGGTGGAAGATTGATATATAAGAATGAAAAGCGAAACCATGCAAAAATATCGCTCTAATCCAATTGTACATTAACGACCGTAATGCAGTACATGTCCAGGAGTATTAATGAGCAGCGAAAAAGTGAACATTACAGCGCTGGACGGGCCGGGCATTAATATTTCTGTGGAATAGGCTTTAGACCGGACAGGGGGACAGGTCTGCAGGGGATAGCAGACGCGGCGGAGCACATGCTGCCAGGGAGAGCACAGGACACAGCCAGGCAGCACACGGGTCACCAGAGACAGTGCAGCACGAGTGAGCGGTGGTGCTTGTCGACCACTGGCGGAACACTGGCGCCGAACACATTAAAAGAACCCGCCAGACGTAGTAAAGAAGGGAGGAACAGTCAGGTTAGGGACAGGACGGACAGGCACGACCCACGGGCATCCATCACGAGGGCGGCTGGTGGTGGGAGGCTCGGGCAGAGGTCAAGACTGTTAGGGAGTTAGATATTAGCAGGAAGGCCAAACTGACATCCGCCTCCAGCCTGCCGCGGGTGGGTAGGTGGTGTTTGTCTCGCCTGTTGGCAGGTAAAGGTTATCTTGGCCAGATTTAGCACACACAGCAGGGAAAATGATCACCTGGCGATACAGAGCATGAACCTGAAATACCGGCGACATTCAGGTGTTTGCATGCCATGAAATTGTTAAAAAAAAAAGGGAAAAAAGGCTTAATTTTCTCTGGTGACACTTTTTAATTGCTAAAAATGTCTGCCTTCAGCCACGTTAAGACTTCTCGTTACCGGCCAGATCTGTTACAAGGTGGACTGAGTAACCTTTCCGGGGGACGAGGAATAAACTGCACTCTACAATACTCCCACACAACTGAACACGTAACACTACACAACACAACAAACTCCAGCAAAGTTCACACCGACTCTGCACTGCTGTGATGCCTGACCCTGCTGTTGTCCTGTCTCGTCTGTTCTGCTTATACATTATGTTACGTACTATCATACAGCAAGTATTCCCGATGAATATTTACACTACCACCTCACATCTTATGATTAAAATCTATATAAGGTGTGCTGCGGAAGATGCCAATGGCTGAAGTAATCCAGAATTGGCTCACGAGGAGGGTAAAACATAATAGTCTTCGTAGTAGAAAAACCTAAAATGAAAATAAGGAACTCTAAATAGTTATAGAATAACGAGTAATGAATAATACGAAAGAAAATGGAGACGCTACGAGAAACTGAATATCCTTGGACATAACCACTGAAGAAAAGAGGATAATGGAATGATATGGTAGTATATGAATGTTTGTCCATAAACACACATATTGATCTAGAAATATACATACATAACTGAAGCAGATATAAGTAAATGTACCTTCTAACCCAGTAATGATAAGACAGCGCCATTAAGTACCTTTTTCATGTCTGTGTTCACCACGAATCTTTGTATTTCTTAATCTATCAAAACAAACTATATGTATATAATCACCAAATAACTTTGAAACCCATACTATGTATTTCAGTCTAAGTTATGTGACTCTGTGTCAAACATTCCTGCCGGGCCCGAGTGTGTGTGTGACTTCTATTGTCCACACAACTCGCTTTGGCAGCTTACTGAGCAAACTGAAACCTGTTTGAGAAAACCTGCTTGAGAGAAGCACAGAGGACGAGTTTGCAACAATTAATCGCAAGCAGAATCCCACCACTTGGGTCCCCAATGGCCAGACTCGTTCAGCCATGAGGGCGAGCGTTGTGTTAAGGCGGTGGTGGTGGTGGTGGTCCTGCCCAGCACACCGGCTTGTCACAGTCTTGGAGGAGGCGCTCTGTGTCTGCTCAGCGTTATGGTGTATCACGTAAGACTCAGCGATTATAGGTCATGGTTTATCTTTGGAGTTTTTATCAGTAAGCAAGCATTCGTTTAAATTTTCTCTTTATTTCTTTACAGACTTAGATATGTTACCAAAACTTAACATCAAAGACCTGCAAGAAAACTACACATTTCTTAGGAACAAATGTAAGCAGCCCTAAACAACAGACAAGATAGGAAGGCAGACGGACAATACGCCAAGAAGGAAGGATAATGTATACTGATAAACTGGCTACAAATACGAAAACCAATGGAAATAAGAGGCAGAAAAGAAGAAAACAAACAACAAGACAAGACAAGCAGGCCAAACGATATGCTCACCTAAAAGGAACAAGAAAGAAAAAAGCCAACATATGTAAGAATGAAAAAAGAGAAAGAAATAACAGACAGACGGGACAAAGACACACACAGAAACACACAGACCGAGGAGAGGCCAGACAAACAAAAGGGAAAATATGAAAAACAGCAACCATAGAGGCGACCTGTAAAAAAGGTGGCAAATGAGCGACATGCCGCACTGACTAATTTACCTCCGTCAGGGATGAAAAAAAAAAAAAGGAAGAAAAAAGTCCACACAACTCAACCTCTGTGGGCGTGGGCGTGGGCGTGGCAGGGGTGATGTATGGCTGCAGGCGTGATGTGTTTGGGTTCGTGGGGGTGGTGGTGGTGGTGGTGGTGGTCATGGTAGTGATCTGTATGTTTGGTCAAGGCTGTAATGGTGATGTTGGGTGCTGGAGGAAAGTTACGTAAAGGTGTGTTTGTTGTACTGGTGATGCTTCTGATGATGATGATGGTGGTAGTGGTAATGATGGTGATGTTTTGCTTGATCCCGTAATGAAGGTTAAAAACTAATGACATTATAATTCCTGCTCCTGTTCTTGTACTAATGTAAGAAGTGATTAAGTTAGTAGGTTTTGCTGAGGAGGTGCGGTGTTGATGCAGTAATGATGATAGAGATGATATCCGGGGTAGTAATGGTGATGAAGGGGGTGGTACTACAAATAATGGTGTGCAGATGGTGATGATGGTACCCAATGATAGTTACCTGAAGGTGGTGGGGTATGCTCACTATGGTAGTCGTGAAGGCGATAGCATGATAGTGTAAAGAACAAAAAAGTTATAAGTATGACAAATAGATGACAAACATGACAGAAACGTGACATGACTTAACCGCCTAACAAATACATAGAGATGAACAAAACAAATACAGAAACTACCAACACTAATATTCTTCCTGTACCAAAATCTACGCTTGCATTGTCCATGGCCTCACTGGGAGATGAATTTCACACTTCAATGAAAGACACACTCAAATGTATACTGTATAAGGCCTCATCCACATTCACGAGGACCCACACTACATCTTGCACCTTTCCCAAGCAAGAGAGGAAGTGAAGGTGGCGGTGAATGAACATACGAGTAAATTCAGTGTTTCTTGCTTCCATTTTTGCTTGTCTGCCGTAAATTCAGCTTCCAGCCTCTCCCTTCGCTCCCCCAATGCACAAATTTATGTACACCTTCTGCCTCAACCAATTGTGTATTTCAGGTGAACTGTTTTACCTTCACTGGGCGAAAAAAGGAGAGTATATTAAATTCCTTAGAGAAAATAAAGTCACTTGTGCGATTTTTTTTTTTTTTTTCAAGGGTGGGTGTCATGTTATTCTTTCCTGCTGTAGTCACCGTCTGTTCTTTTTTCTCTGCCTTAAGCTTTTCATACAGTCACAGTTCAAGCCCTCAGTCCTTCGTCAGTAATGTAACAGCATAGGTCATGAATACCATCCACCCTATTCGCCTACAATTTTTTTTTTTTTTTATTGCTCCAATTCATCCGTAATTCTACAAGTTCCTCTCTCCGTCACGTCAGGTAAAAAAAAAAAAAAAAGTCACACTGTATCCTCTTTCCTGGCGCAGGGTTCTCCTACCTTCCTTTTTCCATCGCCCTGCCTTTTGCAATTCTTTTCTCTTCCCATCTCCTCAGTTTTGCGATTCTTCCGTGGGTCGTTTACCTCACCCTTGCATCACAGCCTCCCCTACCCAGCCAAACTTTTCCTTCCTCGGCCCCTGGGATGTGCCTGCCTACTCTGCATGACCTGTGGCGTGTCAGTGCATTACGTTATATTGGGCAAGGGATCATGAAGTGTGACTGTAGTAAGGGTGACGTCGCCATGCACTCTGAGGCGTCATGCGTGGTGTGTTATGAGTAAGTAACACGTGTTTGAAGTGTGGTGTGCAGCATGAGCAGTCTGTCTGTCATGGGCGGTGCATCAAGTGTGGAGGCGGCGGCAGGGGGCGAGGGAGGAAGGGAGGGGGAGAGAGAGGCACGTGCGGGGTTCTCTATCCTGTGTTGTGTGTGTGATGTGTTGTGTTGTGACGGTGTGTGCACGCTCGGGTCTCCTCACAACCTGGTTTACGTGCAGATATGTGTCTACGTGTGTCATCGTGGAGGAAATTGTTAGTTTACCTTGATATATGTGTTATGAATCACACATTTCTCCCTCCTCTTTTGTTTTTTTTTCTTCAATACGACCTCTGTTATTATTATCTTCATCTATTCCCTATCATATTCCTGCTGTGTGGCTCGTTTTGCTCTGGTTTTCTGTAATTTCTGGCAGTCTGTGTGTGTGTGTGTTATTTGTGACGTGTTTGTGTGATCGGTGTTATCTCCCTCTTGCTCGTGTTATTTCCATCTGCTGTGTGTTATTTGCATCTATTCATTGCTATTTCTTTATCTTATTTCCTGTTTTGGGTTTATCTAGCTACTGTTCATATCTGGTGTGCGCAATTTCCTTATCATGTCATATCCTCTCTCTCTCTCTCTCTCTCTCTCTCTCTCTCTCTCTCTCTCTCTCTCTCTCTCTCTCTCTCTCTCTCTCTCTCTCTCTCTCTCTCTCGTCTATTTCTCGTCATCTTTTATTTTAATTTGGTCTATGGTAATTTTCATCTGATCTTTGTTGTTTCCCTGCAATACACCTTGTTTTCCTCTGAAGTTCTATTATTTCTACCTAATCTATGTAATTTCCGTGTCATCTCATTCTAGTTTGTGTCATCCTGTCTTATGTTATGTTATTTATTTATTTTTTTCTGATACATGTCTTGCTTTGCTTTTGGTTCTATCATTTCTTCTTGGTTTGTATTATTTTTGCATCACATCCTATTTTCTGTCATTCTCTTTCGTGTCACCCTTTCATGCCAGCCTTTGTCATCCTAAGCTGGTCATGTTAACAAACCATCAACACAAAAAATACTGATACTTGTTCCTGTAATATTCCGACAAACATCTTTTCAATCTTATCTTCTACGTCATCATTATTATTCGTCATCATTTTGCAAGTCACTACTCTCCCTATTGTTATTTCACTCCATCACCATCTTAATTTTCATCATCACTATAGTCAGAAGTCAAATTTCTATTCTCACTATCACTATCAGTCTCTATTGTCACTCTATCAGTCATCGTCGTTGTCACCATCACCATCCCCATCACTATCGCCACTATCTCTGTCATCATCGCCACTATCTGTCACAAGTACAGTCATCAGTCATTGTCAACACCATCACCATCATTAGTCATCATCACTACTATCATCATCATCATCATCACCTTCAGTTCCCGGTACTACAATCATCGCCATCATCACCATCACAAACACTACCACCAGCACCACCATCATCACCATCACCACCATCACCACCATCAACCACCATGAGTCATCACCACCACTACCACCAACATCACCTTCAGTCACCACCAGAGCCAAAATACCCACTGTCACTATCACCACTCACCATCTTCACTATCAGTCACCAGCATCAATATAATCATCATCATCACCATCACCAGAATCAGTCACCACCACCATCACCACCATCACCACCACCATCACCACCAGCGCTTGTCTCAGCGGCCGTATAATAACCTCCGCCATTTTGTATCCGTGCCCGCCAGCCTCCCTCGCTGCATTGTCGCTCATTAATTTGCTGAGAGAGGCTCGCCACCTGCCTCTCCCGGCCTTACCTGTCCGGCGGGGCTCAGGTTGCAGCTTATGTCTCCGGAATGCCCTTTCTGTCTGCCTACCTGTCTGTCCTACCTATATGTCTCTTCACCGTCTGTCTTTCTCAATACCTGCCAGCTTTCCTGTCTAAATTTTGCATGTATCTTTATGTCTGTCTACCTTTTTTTTCTTGCTTTTCTCTGTATCTCTAGCTATCTGTCTGTCTACCTGTCTATCTGTCTTCGTACGCCTCTGTCTATGTCTGTTTTCCTGAACATCTGTTGGTCTTCCTGTCTGAATTCTGCCCGTCTATCTGTCTGTCTTTCAACTTGGCTTTCTCTCTACCTCTCTGCCTGTCTGTCTTTCTGTCTATCTGCCTGTCCTACCCTTCTACGTGTCAATCTACTGTCTCTCTCTGAATACCAGTTTGTTTCTCTGTCTATCTCTGTCTCTGTCTACAGTTTATCTTGCTTTCCTGTCCGTCTCTCTCTTCTTACCTGTATCTGTTTATCCTTCTCCCTACCTGTCTATCTGTTTATCCTACGTACGTATCTACTCTGTCCTTTTCAATACCCATTAATCTCTCTGTCTCTGTCTTTCATCCTGCCTTCTGCTCTGTCTCTCTCTCTAGCTGTCTACCTATCCACCTTTCTATCTGCTTGCTCTACCCTTCTGCGTGGCTGTCTACTGTCTACCTTTCTGAATACCTGTTGCTTTCGCTGTCTAAATCCTGCTTGTCTATCTGTCTCTTTCTCAACCTGCCTTCCTGTCTTTTTTTCTCTCTCTGTCTTCCTGTCTTTTTCTTTCTCTATCTATCTGCCTGTCTCTTTCTACCCATGTTTCCTTATCATTCTGTCTATGTCTATTTTTCTCTGTCTACCTACCTATTTATGTCTCGATCTGTCTGTCAACCTGATTACCTGTCTGTCTGTGTCTGTCTGCGTGTCTGTCTAATGCATATCTTTCTATCTGTGGGTCTTCCGGTTTAAATTCTGCCTGTCAATCTTTCTCTCTCTTTCTGCCTTTCATCTTGCTTACCAGTCTGTGCGCCTGTCTTATCTTCTATTCTATCTTTCTAAATAAATGTTGGTTTCGTCTATCTTTCTGCCTGTCTGAGCCTACCTTCCAATCTACTTACTTGTCGGTCGTTATTTTCCTATCTGTTTGTCTGTCTGTCTTTCCGTCTGTCTACCTTCCTGCCTACCTATTTGTTTATATATCTCTTTACTGTTTTATCTGCCAACCTGTCTCCGTCTATTTGTCTGCTAACCTGTCAATCTGAATCTTTACCTTTCTTTTTGCCTATCTACCTGTTTATTTGCTAGCCTGTTTATCTGTCCGTCTACCTTTCGGAATAGCTGTTTGAGTATATGCTCTTCATCTGCCTAGCCTTCTGTTCTTTCCGTCTGTCTGTCTGATTGCCTGATTGTTATATGTATAATGATGATGTAAGTCTTTAGAAGCTTACCTCCCTCTCATTCTACTCCAGGTAATTAATTATTGGTCCACATGATTTGCTGTTTTTCTCGCTATTTTCTTTATTATATTACATTTATTAAACTTTCTTAAGATATTACTGAATCTGTGTGGAAAAAAATTAGTCAAGTCAGTCCCACACTGTGACTAACCCATTCTGACTCTACCTGGTAAGAAGTAGTCATGTTTACCTGTAATCAAGATAATATCACATACACCTTTCCAAGTACGATGCACACATACCTGCTTCCTTTTCACTTATAAGGGAAAATCATAGAACTTACAATATACGAAAAGATCACATTCTTTCTACTTTAATGGAGAGGCAACGGTGCAAAAAGAGAGAGAGAAGATCTTATCAAAAGGACACAGAGAACACCTATTGAAAGAAGATATAGAGGATGACAGAGTGAAATGCAGATATGACTTGCTTCTGAGTTACAAAGAATGGGATTAAGAGAGAATATAATGGACTGGAAAAACCTTAGAAGACAAAGAAAGAGACATATTGAGAGACAGAAAACATGACAATTCCTGACATAAGAGAAATGAAGACAGAAGAAACACTGGATCACGATTCCGAAAACGCCATTAGCAAAGAAAGGTTTCAATATCAAGTACAAGATTTTCTACTCCATGTTGAACTTTCATCCAACAGAGGAGGAAAGAATACGCAAAGAGGATAAAGAAGAACTGATAGCGGAGATACAAAGAGAAGGTGAAGAAAGAATTGATTGATGAAGAAAGGATATGCAGAGGGGGAGGAGAAAGAAGAACTGATGGAGGAGAAATACGAAAAGAAAGAAGAGAAAGAATAATTACAGGCAGAAAAAAAATACGCAAAGAACGAAGAGAAAGACCAATAGAAGGAGAAAAAAATATCCAAAACAAGAATAAAAGAAAAATTGATTAAATGGAGGAAGAAAGGAGAAAACAATGGAGACGGCGAAGTAGGAATAGAGTGACAAGAACCCTAAGAACAGTTCTGCCGAGTATTTAACATTTAGAACAATGAAAGCTGATCAGAAACTATTTAAATAACACTTTACTGAATGTATCCACCTCTCTCTCTCTCTCTCTCTCTCTCTCTCTCTCTCTCTCTCTCTCTCTCTCTCTCTCTCTCTCTCTCTCTCTCTCTCTCTCTCTCCTTCTCCATGGTTTCTTATTCCTTCATCCGTGACTCCCCTTTCATCGCCCCTGTCTCCCCTCTTATCAAATTTTCTCGTCCCCGTCTCGGTTCCTCCTGGCCCGCCGCTCCCCTCGCGCTGCCTGACGCTGCTTAGTCGACCAAAGTAGGTGTCAAGTGGAGTTAACAGACACAGTGATGATAATAATAATAATAATAATAATAATAATAATAATAATAATAATAATAATAATAATAATACAGGCAGTAGTAGTAGTAGTAGTAGTAGTAGTAGTTCCAGTAGTAAATTTTTTTTTGTTATTGTAATTACATAGAAATGATACTTTATTTGTAAAAGAGAACACGTATATACTGATAATTTTAACTGCAATATAGTTTTTTTTTCCATATTTTTTTTTCTTTCATGCATTTTCAAGTCTCACCTGAACTGAACCCTAAATTTCCATTGACATCTTAAGTTTCATGGACGCCAGTGATGAGTGTGGGCTGTCACATCCTACATAACATAAACTATACTTCACCACGTCACCCAGAAAGCCAAGCCGACAAGCTCACCAGGAAAAGCCAACCCTCTAACGTACAAGTCTACAGGTCGACCATCCAAATAAAGAAGAATCCAAGGAGTAAGTTTACAGATCGGTCATCCAAGGTTTACAAGCAGACCATCCACGAATTCAGGAAGTAGATTTAGAGGCAGACCATCCAAACTGCTGGGAAAAAAAGTTCACACAAAATATCTACTATCCTGTAAGAAATATATTTATACAGTGACCATCCAAGCCTCAGAGAAATAAGCATACACAGACCATCTAATCATCCAAGAAATGACCTTACCGACAAAAAACTTTCAAGCCTCAAAAATCTATATATATCTTCAGCCTTCATGAGCATAACTCGACCATCGAATCCTGCAAGACATGACCTATTATTGAATGAAGAAAAGAAAAAAAAAGTCTAGTTTTTTATGACAGACAAGGATAACATACCGCAGGACACTTCAAGGATAACATACCGCAGGACACTTCAGGAGGTGTACAATACATAAAGCAATGCCGTGTAGTACATAAAACACACATTAGCCAAGGCAAGGTCATTAGTAAGCAATAACAAGTCATAAACAATATAAATAATAATAATGTTGTTTGGCTTAGATAATAAACACAACTTCTACAAAATGCAACGTTTTGAAGGCGCTTCTTCAAGACACTTCACAATGTAATTTTTGGATCTGCTTTCAATATATTATGTTAAGGGACAGGCACCCCCAAAAGGCCTTTCTCAAGTTTTGTTGCCCTTGGCCTGACTTCCTCTTACATAAATAACAAAATAAATAAATAAATAAATAAATAAAGTCCAAAGGAAGAATGTACGGCTGTGGTGGGTGTGACAAAGGACAAAGCGTTTTGGAGAAGGTTGATCTGCTGTGGCGACCCCTAATAGCAGCAGCCGGAAGAAGAAAGGAAGAATGTCTGATTGATTGATATTTTACCCCATTCACTGCGATATGCAACAATTCACAGCACTGCAATCAATGTATGGAATCTTCATAAAAAAGAACAGATTCCGCGATTTCTAGCCAGGTGGCTATAGAACAAGAAAAGATGTCTCCGAGTGGTTAATGATTAAGGAAACGTGTGCCAAATACCAGTGAAATAGTTAAGGCAGAAGAATAATAGAATACAAAAAGTCTTCATAATTTTATGAGTTACCGCTTGGCAAGATAAGTTTTTACTGCCACTCGGAGACACAGTAACAGTATATTTTGGTACAGATAAATTCCAGCGCCTTCAAAACGTTTCACAAATCAGATGAGGACACTTACGTACCATGCTGCACCTTCAGGAGTCTCCGCAGGGCACGTCTCAATCTGTGGGAAGAAAGAAGTGTTTATTGAAGGCAAGCTTGTTGAGTTTTAGGTGGAAGAAACTACAGGAGACCTTCTACATGCTCTTGACCTCAGACACTATGGAAATGGCGATAGGAGGAGGAGGAGGAGGAGAATGATGATGATGATGATGATGATGATGATGATGATGATGATGATGATGATGATGATGATGATGAGGACGGGGAGGAGGAGGAGGAGAAACGTGATTAAAATGTATATTACAACAAAACATGCAAGCAGTTGATGAATGTGTACCTTTGAGAAGAAGAAGGATTAGAAGAAGAAGAAGAAGAAGAAGAAGAAGAAGAAGAAGAAGAAGAAGAAGAAGAAGAAGAAGAAGAAGAAGAAGAAGAAGAAGAAGAAGAAGAAGAAGAGAAAATACTTGGAAAAGAAATTAACATCTTATAGAAAATCATGTCAAAGTCATGTGAAAACCATTTTTTGTGTATGACTTTCTCAAAAAATAAAGAAAAATACCTTCTTGACTTCAATATCGAAAAGAAAACGATAAAATAGAACAAAAGAAATGCTTAAACGTGTGTGTGTGTGTGTGTGTGTGTGTGTGTGTGTGTGTGTGTGTGTAGGTGTGCAGGTGCATGATGCCAGGTAACACAGCCGTAATAGATACAGGTGTCCAATCAACTTGACCTGACACGAGGCAATTGTCTCTTCTCTTATGTGGAGACACGCTACACACAACAAGCAGCCTATCACATGGTAAAGAAGGAATAGCGAGGCATATGTACGAGTTACGGGAGTTAGTCAAGCATTCTGAAGGACAAGACAGGACAGTGATAGTGAGGTGTTTACAGTGTGGTGGCGGACAGGCGGGCGGAGGCTGAACTGAGTGTTGTTTTTATTTTTGTTGACAGGGACTGGCGCCTCAGTGGGCCTTTTTATGTATTTCGTTTTTGTTGCCTACACCAGAGCCTCCCTTACATAAAAAAGAAATTGTAGGTGAGAGGTGAGTTAAGGGAAATTTTTTTGTATCTTGTAAGCATTTATCTAGGTATTTGATGTAATGATTATAGCATTGTAATGATCTTTGGGTGCAGTTTTTTCTAGTGTGAGGATGTAAGGAGATTGTGGATGACAGGTGAGTTAACCCTTTCACTGCGACACGAAACAATTAGCAGCACCAAAAGCAAAATGCCTGAAGTCTCTATAAACATCTACAAGAAATTTAGTGATGAAAAATAGTACATTTTGCAATTTCTTCCCAGTGTGGTTGTAGAGCAAGTAAAGATATCTCAAGAATGATTGGTAATTAGGGAAAGGTGTAGCAAGTGGCAATCAAAGGGTTAAGGGGAGTTAAAAGGATCTTGTACATGGGTATTAATTTTATTATTCCGTTTAATGATCATAGCACTGTAATGATCTTTGAGTGGAGCTTTTCTACTGTCAGGATGTAGAGAAATTGCGGGTAACAGGTGAAATTAGCGAAGTTCTTAGGATCTTGTAGGCATTCATTTTAGTATTCCGTCAGCGATCATGGCAGTGTAATGAACTATGATTGCAGTCGACGTCTCAAAGCCAAGGTGACATATTTCTAACTAATTCTTGGCGTATTTTGGCACCCTTCTTTTCGCTTGAGTTTTTATATGCGATTGTTCGTCTAAGTTTCTAGCGAGTGTATCAGGATGTCTTAATGTCTGTTATAAATTATCATGATTGTTCTTGTTTTGACGCCCATTTTTACCTTCAATGATTAGCCACAAAAGACAAGACAGCAATACAGTGCACACCTAACCCTCTCTTTCCTTGCCTCTATCTAGCAATCAAGCTCATTACCGGTAAACATGCATCTTTATTGTTCATTCTCTCTATATACAGTTGTATTTATATACATATTCATTTGTTTATTTATCTATTCACTTATTTCATCGCCTCTGTCGCCATTTCAAAACTCCCGTGTCATTTACCAGCTCGCGTATCAAATGGTGAACTTGCAGAGAAATTATCAGCATTACAGAATTATCACCAAGGGCATAATGTGTGTAACCTTCTACCTTTCAACATTAAGAGCAAAGAATCAACGTTTATCAGTAATAATCAAAGGTTATCTTCACTTGTTTTCCCAGCGGTGCCTCACTATTCGCCTGTTGCTGGAATATTATGAACTTCTAATGCTCTCCTGAAGTGACATGCACTACACTTTATAGTTACATGACTCTTTATTATCATGCAGGGTCGGTATCGTGAGTCCCTGCCATGAAAACATCTTGCTGTGTCTCGTGTAAGCCAACAGTTCAGTGCAGCGTAATGAAAATTGTTATATAGACAACTTGTGTGATGCATCTGTATACTGAACGCATCTGAACGCTACCTGCAGTGCTTTATCTAAGTTATACAAGGTAGTGCACGGAGGCGGACCCACTCAACAGTCTTAGTACAGACACCCTTTAGTCGTATTCAAGATCACAACTTAAAAAGACATCAGGATTTTTTTTTTTTTTTTTTTTTTCCGGTAGTGAGGCGATGACTATGTAATGTTGCTGTGATGGGACTATTGGGAGGCTAACGTTACTGCCAGCGTCGTCAGTAGTAGAGTTTTCTTCAAATCACTTTAAGTAAACAAGTAAAAGCCGCGCATTTGTCAGTATTCTCAAACGTGTCTTACTCAGATGACTTAACAGGCTGTAGTGGTAGTTAGACTGAGATTTTCAAGGGTATTCTTAATCTATTAATAGATTATTAAGGATTCTGCACCATAAACACCTCTAGGGTTTATGAAAATAGTATTAATAAATTCAAAATTGTGTAATAATACGAACCATTGTTATTAGCCTGGATGCTCGTCCCGCCTCACAGCAAGTCACACCCTCCTTTACTGACCACATTCCTTAAGCCTTCACACTGCTCCCAAGACTCATGACAGTGTTTTAGTTAATAACATGATGCTGAGAATACCGACTGCAAAACAGAGACATGTGACCTTGTGTCGTGACAAGTACAGGGCTGTGTAACAAAGTGGCAAGGGTATTATTACCAAGTTACAAAAATACCAAGAAACATAAAACTGACTTAACATGGTCTAAGATTTGCGTGAGAAAGACTAAGTTTATCATAGGTACGGCAAGATTCTGAAAAATATTAAGCACCAGAGGAAATTCTTGTAGTGCTTGGGTGTGCCGGGGTGTGATGGCCTGCTTTGGCTAGTTAGTAAATCAAAGGGGTGGGGTATGGGTCTCTAAAGCTCAGGTGTAACTTGGGTATAGAGGATGCGAGTTACAAGGTCTTACAGTTATTTATCCAAGCACCTAGTCAATAATGAAGACAGTGTAGTATAGCTGCATTGCATGGGATGTGGTTCTCAAAAGCTAAGGTGTAACAAAGGTGCAGGGAAGGCGAATTATGGATCTTTGTAATTAATCATCCAAGTATCTAATTAATAATGAAGATAATGTAGGAAGAGAGTAAAGTGAGAATTTATTGTGTGCTTTCAGTGAGAAGTGTGCGATATGAGGTTAGATAAGAGGGCAAATCCAAAGCCTCATAATCATAAATATTAGCCATCTTGTCATTGAAGAAAGTAGTTCGATAAGCCGTGGAAGCAGTAAAAAGGTCTTAATGTATGTTATCTGTATGGAGAGATTTACTGGCTGTGTGTGAATTGCAGCATCCAGAAACTTAATTCTCAAACCTTTCGCCATCCTATCTCAGTACGTGTTAACAAGGTCTAGTGAAGATTATTGAGGTTTTCAAGGATGTTGTCAAGAGCCTAGTGATAACCCAACATGCATTCTTCATCACTAGTAGATAAAACAACAGTAATATGGTGAATAATTCATCCCTGTGGCCTTTGAAAATAGACCTAATGAGATCAAAATACGGGCCTTGTCTGCTTGCACTACTTCATCTACAGTGGTTGCTCAAGGCGAGGAGAAGAGGCTTTGCTGCTCACAATGCAGGTATTGATGTTAGCCTGGGTCGGGCCACTCCACCGCCTCATTCCACAATCACCGCCGCACTGCCGACACGCATCAAACTCCTTTCCGGTGAAAATATTACACCTGATTTGGCCGAGCACATTTCACAAAAAAGGTAAATAGATACATGAATAACACTAGCTATGCCTTCACAAATCTAAGTAGAAAAGTGACAGGGAAAATACTTACTTATTCCCAACACGGCTTTCCTTCCTTTTTCTCACACTTCACTTTGGGTTAACAAAATAGACACATGCACACACATAACACACACACACAGACACCTTGGCCGGAACTTAGCCAGAGGCAGGAACTGAACCAACGTCTTGCTAACGACTCACTTGTCTCAGCCTCAGCGTCGAGTCATGGACCATATGAATCATTCGGTAATAACTCACAACTCATTGAATTCATTGATGTTTTACTGAATCTAGACGACTCAGTTTCCTTACCAGAACAAGTGACATGGCAGACGGGGAGGGAGAAAGCAAGAAAGAAGCTGAAAATAGTACAAGTTCCAAGGTTGACTCGAAGACGCTGGAGGGGGACACTGAGACCCGAGACAGTACAGTAGTTACCACGTCGTGATTACAGACAGATGGGTAATGAAAGGAAAGCATTGTTCTGTTCTTATTTTATTAGGCTGCAAACATACTTAGTAATGAACAAGTACATTCTCACATTACTATAATTTCACTGGAGGGATTAATAAGGCAATGAAATATGCTACTGAGTCCCTACAAGAAGATCGTTGGCAGCCTAGGCAGAAGAGCTTGGCGGCGACAGGCTGAGGCAAGGATACCAAGCCTAAATGCAAAGATGAGGCATGGTTACATTACATCAGGGTATCTCAAGCCAGCCGGTATCCTTATAGTGATCCTATAGTTTTCAGGTAAACTAGTACTATATAATTTCTCCTTAGATAAACAACATGAGTAAAGAATCTTAAACCATAACCTGATATTTATAGGGTATATTTCATTTACTTTCATTCCATTATATAGTTAACATCCACTTAGTTTTCAATCGAGGTTTAGTTTAAGGGCCCTAATAGAAAACAATGCGACCTCTCATCTTGTCTGCATCCGTTATAAAAGAACATGAACTCTGTGTTGTACTTGCTTGGCTGGTGACCCTTCCTTGCAGGCACAGTCACTGGTCTCAGCAGCAGGTCTTCCACGCTGCCACCTACATAGTCCAAGAAAACAGTGCATTAACAATTTTGTGGAAAGTTGATATGCTTTCCAATTAAGCTACAAGGCTCATGATGTGAAGAAGATACTATATTTCACGAAGTATAACAAGTATGTGTAAGGTAAATGCTACAAGCTACAGAATTACATCATTTGAAGACACTAGAATGCTATACACTACGCGGAAAGTACACATGCCTTCCGAAACATATAATTCCAAGAAAGAGAGAGGCACATCCATGCAGTTTTTCTTTATTTTTTTATTGTAAGGACTGAAAGCATGAGAAAGTATAACTGGAGGAGGAGAAAGAGGAAGACTGTAATGGTGCATCAAGGTTCATGAGAGAGCAAATAATGCATACAAGTGTAGTAAGTCCACGCTGAGATAACAGGTGTGTGTGTGTGTGTGTGTGTACAGATTTCAATGAGGTGTATTCAGGGAAGGGTGTGGATGACCTGCTAGTGAGGGGCGTTGAAGGGGAGAAAGACGTGCAAATGAGATGAAGATGAGGGCAGGAAGGGGAAGTGTGTGTGTGTGTGTGTGTGTGTGTGTGTGTGTGTGTGTGTGTGTGTGTGTGTGTGTGTGTGTGTGTTTACTCCATGAAATAGGTGTGGGGACCGTCTGATATTAATTGCTCAGAAACACCCTAGTTCAAGGCCATCGTGGACACCGCAGCCCCTTGCATGACGGTGCTGGGGACGAGGGAGGAGTGAGGTTCGTCCTACTCAACAAAGCAAAGTGTGGCTGCTAATCTTACTTTGCTCCTCGGGGACTGAGCTGTATATACTTTATCGGCCTCTTAGTATGAGCGGTTAGGATCTTCCTTCTCGATATGCTGGTGGGTGTTTGTGCGCACATCCTGGGTTGGTGGATGATTAATAATAGCAAGACAGTGTGACGTGCTCCTCCTCCTGTGTTGTGTGGAGTCAGGGCGCTGAAATATTCAAGTGTTTTGCCAGAAGCTCAAATATTTCCATTTTCTAATAGAGCAAGAGAGTTGGTTAGCGAGGTCACGATGCCAACACTTCCACCTAACTCCTCAGGTCACGTCATCTATCCACAGCGCTAAACGGTGCCACTGGAAGTTACACCTTTAGATACCTTGACAATCTTATCTCTTATCCGTCCATACTAGCATAAACTGACCGCCTGTCTTTCAAGATATGAGCCAAGCGAAGTCTCAATCCCAGGTACTAAGATCTTCAGGCGACACATCTGGAAGTCATACCTTTAGATACCTTGGTAAACTTTTCTCTTACTCATCCATACTAGCATAAACTGACCGCCTTCCTTCCACAATTAGAACCAAGCGAGGTTTCAGTGCCCCTAAGATCTTCAGTCGACACATTTCACAGTACAGAACGATGCCACAAAAAGATGCTTCAAGATACGTGGACAAACTTCCCTCCCCCTATGCAGCTCCTCCATATCAGCGCCATAAAGTGACCGCCTGCCCTCCGAAATTAAAATCAACTGACAGTCCACAAAAGTTGGAGGCTGAACAAGGAAAATGAATTGACTTTCGACACTGTAAAAGCCCCTTCAAGGAAAAAAACAATCCGTGTGAATAATGAACGGCCTGCATTCGAGCCTCGTTCTTTTTGGGCACGTGATGAAAAAGGCAAAGCGTATTTCTTTTGCAACTATCATTGAAACTATCTGAAAATTTCTTCCCTTGATAGGCAGAAGAAGGAAGAATTTCAATTTCGGAGACAGTAACGTTGGAAATGTTTAAAAGGCAAGGTGTGAAGAATACAGGTTATTTGAGATTATTTTGCAGAGTCATGGATGAAAATGTGAGGAAAAATGAAGATGCTAAGAGAGAGAGAGAGAGAGAGAGAGAGAGAGAGAGAGAGAGAGAGAGAGAGAGAGAGAGAGAGAGAGAGAGAGAGAGAGAGAGAGAGAGAGAGAGAGAGAGAGAGAGAAGGTAGGAGGGCAGACAAAAATTCAATTACTGAGGGAAACAAAAACAACCAGGAAAGCATCAAGAACAGGAAGGAAAAAATAAAGACACGGAGGCGAAGAACAAACTCCTAATCAGGCACAGGTGGACAGACAATCAATTACCTGCACCAACACCAACACCAACACCTGAGACCCACCAGCACCTCTACCCACCAACACCAACACGCGACACGCCACCGGCTCTACTTTTTTTCTGTATATCTCAACAATTTTAGCCCAAAACATACTGCTGACAGATTACTGTAAAAAAAAAAAAAAAAAAAAAAAAAAAAAAGGGGGGGTTAGTCTTCAGTAAGTCTGTTACATGGGACGCAACCAAACGGATTTTTCAGAGGTCGTGATTTCAAATGCAGATGCATAATAGATCTACAGTTCAGTCACTCAGTGCATATGAAAAGTCAGCGCGAGGGAAAAAGACAGGGAAGCAGATAGGAGAGTTTGGGAGGCTCAGGTGAGGACACGTGATGACGGCGAACACCAACAATCGGCGGTAGGGGCTGACGGAGGCGAGGCGGGAGGAGGAAAATGTTTTGTTTGACTTCACTAGGGGGAAAACACGGAACAGAACCATTTTATCATCTGCGTGTTTAATATGAATGTCCATTATTCCCTTCGGCAGTAACTGTGGTAGCTGGAGAGGCAGACGAAGGCGGCGCAGCAGGAAAATATGAATTGTTTGACTTCAATATGCGGAAAACTAGAGCAGAACCATTGTGTCATCTTAGTTTTCATATATGAATGCTTCTATTTTCCCTTCAGCAATATTCATGGTAGCTGGAAGGACTGATGAAGGCGCCGCAGGAGGAGAGAAAAGCATTATTTGATTCTGATGGGTAGGAAACAAGGAAAAGAATATTTATATCACGCACGTGTTTGGCATGAATGTTTATCCTTTGAGTAACGGTGATGGTGACTGGAGGGAGTGAAGAAGGGGATGTGGGGAGGAGGAAAATGCATCGTTTGGCAGCAATGGGCGGGAAAGAACAAGGAAAAGGAGTTTTTTTCTACACATGTGTTTAGAAGAGGGGGACAGTCAAGTGTCATTGAAGAAAAGGGGGATAGTTATATGGAAGGTCGTGCTGAGTTAATGTATGGAGGAACTGAATTTTGAGGCATTGAACAATACTAAATTTGCTCTGCCCAATCAGAAATTTTAGAGTAACAGTCATGGAGGCTGGAGGGGATGACGAACGGGGTGTGGGAAGAGGAGGAAAATAAATCGTTTGGCACCAATGGGCGGGAAATAACAAGGAAAAGAAGTATTTTTCCACGCACGTGTTTAATATTAATGCTTATTACTCCCTTCATGCTGCTCATCTATCTCATCTATCTATATTGAAACATGAGATTGAGAGGCGTGAGACATATGATGGCTATGAACGTCGCGCATCAAACCACGATCTATGTACAAAAGACAGCTATCGACCGGCTCATGAAACGTTCAACTAATGATTCAGATGAACACTGAATACTGCATGGATGATGTGAGCCGGGCATGACAGGCGCGGCGTGGCAGGCGAGGAGGAAGAGGAGAAGAGGAGGAACAGGAAGAGGTGAAGTGAGGATAGTCTAGAAAGGAGAGGGAGCAGGAAGGTGAAATGAGGATGGTCTGGAGAGGACGGGAGTGCAGGATGAGGTAGGATGAGTCTTTTCTGGCGAGAAAAGCCCACGTAGAGGTGAAGCGAGGATGACCTGTTGAGAAAAGGAGTGTAGGAGGCAGGAGGAGGCAGGATGAAGCTGGTGTGTTTAGAAGAGACTAGGAAGCTGCTTTGGTAAGGAGGGAGTGCAGGAGGAGGTAAGATGTGGAGAGGAGAATAAGAAAAGGTGAAGAGGTGAGAGAACATTGGTCTGACGAAGGGAGGAGACCAAGAAAAAGTGAGACTTGTGTGGTGAGAAGAAACTAAGAGGAGCAAGGACAAGGATACTCTGGCTAGGAGGTGAAACTGGTCAGGAGGGGAGATGAAACAGGTCCAGTAAGGAGACAAGACCAGATGAGGCGTGACTGTCATCGTGGTGTTACCGGGTATACTCGTAAGAAGGCCTGAACCCTGAACCCTGGACTAACCGGTTCTAAAAGCTGGGAATACGAGAGGACACGACGCCTCATGCAAGGTTTTATATGAACCCTCCACTCTGGTGCATGACTGACGCCCTTCCGTAAAACCAAGACCTTGTTTGGGTGAGGTCCACCTGTGCATCACCTAAGTATTGATAAGGAAAAGTTCTCCTCATGACTACAGGTGTCGAAAATGAGGGACCTTGAATATAGATGCTTCTGTGTGTCTGTCCCGTGTGATGCTGACACCCGGGTATCTCAGCCCCCTGTGTGGAAAAACTGGTGTTTCTCCCTGGGTTTTGAGGGAATGAGTAGAAAAGAAAGTCCTCTCTCTCTCTCTCTCTCTCTCTCTCTCTCTCTCTCTCTCTCTCTCTCTCTCTCTCTCTCTCTCTCTCTCTCTCTCTCTCTCTCTCTCTCTCTGTGTGTGTGTGTGTGTGTGTGTGTGTGTGTGTGTGTGTGTGTGTGTGTGTGTGTGTGTGTGTGTGTATAACAAAGAAGATTAAGGCCGGGATAAGAATAAAAGAGACAAGGCGAAACTAGAGTGTATCCAAGCTTTGTCTGACTTTCTTTTTTGACCCCATGAGCTTTTATTACTTTTGTTAAATGCTTGCTGGAGAAAATGAAGATGAGGGAATGACTGCATACCTCTCTCTCTCTCTCTCTCTCTCCTCTCTCTCTCTCTCTCTCTCTCTCTCTCTCTCTCTCTCTCTCTCTCTCTCTCTCTCTCTCTCTCTGATATTCAAGTAGGCAATTTCTCCCTAATGCCACACAGCCGGCCGGCCTGCCCCACACAGCAAGGAAGCCCGCGAGCAATAAAATGGTCGCTGGTCCAACACTCGCATCCACTAACAGAGGCAAGTGACATTCAAAACTGGTATTAATTAAAAAAATGGTAATTTGTTCGCAATTTCAACTAATTACCGAACTTTGCTTACGAGCCAAATAAACTGGACTCTACGGTCGCCATTTTAATATCAACCTACCGTCGGCCATTTTATATGGCTTTCAGACCGGCGGGTAATTAGGGAAGCAATTCATTCATATGCTAATAGCTTAGGTCGCCGGGCACAGGCAGCGAGGCATCCGACCGAAGGTAGAGGCACGGTACTGGCTTGGTCTGGCTACGTGCATCCCCCTCTGCCACTGTGCCCGTGTCAGGAGGGACGGGCACGGGGCACTGGGCACTGGTATATTGGCACACCTTGGCACAGTGACAGTAGGAATGCAGGCAGGTAAAATAATGGTGATGCTGGAGAGGCGTCCCTGTTTCTTTTCTTTTTTTTTTTCTTTTTAAGATTATCATGCCTGGTTTAAGTACTAGACAGGCATCGGTCTCTCTCTCTCTCTCTCTCTCTCTCTCTCTCTCTCTCTCTCTCTCTCTCTCTCTCTCTCTCTCTCTCTCTCTCTCTCTCACACGAAATGAGGATACAGAGTGACAACACAGCTCTGTATACATCATGCCTTCATTAGTGACTGGTTGTCTACACGGAAAAAAAAGGGAAAAAACGAAAGCACTGCCATCAACGCAAAACATTAAATAAAGATTTTTCATCAACGTGTAGGTCCGGGTTTGTGTGTGTGTGTGTGTGTGTGTGTGTGTGTGTGTGTGTGTGTGTGTGTGTGTGTGTGTGTGTGTGTGTGTGTGTGTGTGTGTGTGTGTGTGTGTGTGTGTGTGTGTGTGTGTGTACCTGAGCCTAAACTTTCGCCCAAATCACTGTTCTTTGTCTCACCATCCTCACCAGGCTTTGTACTCACCATTATAGCGCCTCCGTCCATCCCTCACCATCAGTCTGTCTGCAACCACCTGGACAAAAATATAACACTGCTTCCTCTGGTACATTTTAAGCTGGGATCTTTGCTCGTCCTGCCGTTAGGATTAAATTGCACCTCAGTCCTGCCTTCAATAGCTTAATGGCTCAGTAAGTAGAGATGTGAGGTATCCATAATGTGCTTCTGACAATGCCGAGCTTCTTAATGCTTCGGAAAGTGGATGAGATTATGATTAGTACTAAACATGAAACGTTTTATCTATTCTACTTGAAACCTTCTTCTATAACAGTAATTATTTCTTAACTCTTTGATAGGTACTAACAACATGACCACTGTTACCTAATTTATTTGAAGTCATCCTGCACAATTATACTTTGCAAGTACAAAACTACAAGTACTAGAAGATTTGGACAAAAATACTTAATTTAGTGCTACTTAAAACATTCATTTATAGCAGTAACTACAGCAAAACTAAGATTCTTAACTCGCTGATCACTAATAACAACCTGACAACAACAACCTCGGTAGCTATTTCATTCTGAGTCATCCTAGACAATTACAGTTAACAAATTCAAAACTATAAATGCTAAAAGATATGAACTATCAATCATTCCTTTTCCTGTCAGTTGTAACTTTGAGAATTATACTCTGAACTTACAAGACATCAATTTATTAAGGTTAAGGAAATGTCAGAGCAGTTGAATGGTTAATATTACACAGGAAAAGAAATGCTTAATTCAATGACAAAGTCCATTCTTATTTCGATAACCCTTTTAACTATACTCTTTGGTGATTGGCAAATTTAGTGTTTTTTTTTTTTTTTCACAGGTCTATTGTTACCCTAGGCCAGTCATCTATTACGTAGAGAAAAGAAAAATGTTCAAGAGACGAGTCAATCTGGTTCAATTGGAAGTCAAAATTACTTCCAGTCTCGTCATGTCAGATCACGAACTTCCACAGTCAAGTCTTAAGGTGACGCAAAATGTGTGTTCTGATCTCTGGTCGTGTGTGTGTGTGTGTGTGTGTGTGTGTGTGTGTGTGTGTGTGTGTGTGTGTGTGTGTGTGTGTGTGTGTGTGTGTGTGTGTGTGTGTGTGTGTGTGTGTGTGTGTAAACAACGTAAACACTTGTATCTGCACGTAAAAAGATGTATGCGAGTGTAGCGTTGTACGTTGAGCAAAATTTTGTAAACCTTTTTTTTATGTGTTCACTTTGTTGACATGGACCATACAGGTGTGTGTGTGTGTGTGTGTGTGTGTGTGTGTGTGTGTGTGTGTGTGTGTGTGTGTGTGTGTGTGTGTGTGTGTGTGTGTGTGTGTGTGTGTGTGTGTGTAAGCATGCCCACACTGCATAAATTCTAATATATCTCTAAGCTTTCCATCCTTCATTTGACAAGGAAAATCACAAAACATCAGAAAACTTCCTATAGCATCTTTTTCTTACCTGTCTTGTCTTACCTGATACCTGAGCTGTTACCTGCATTCTTCTTTTGGTCAGTATTTTACACCTTGCTATATAAGTTATCTCCTTTTTATCTCTTTCCTGCAGGGAGTGGCACCTCAGTCGATCTTAATTCTTTTATAACCCTTAGCCAAAGACACTCTTACATAGAAAAATATGGCCTTAGATGAATCTGCTGTAATGCCATAAATCATTCAATTTCCAGTACCTTTCTAAAGCAACTATAAACTTTGTATGTCTTCAAAAAACAGATGTAATGCCTCGCGTTCCTAAAAGTCACTACCTGTTTATTCCAGCTACACACTATCCTTACATACTAACTCAATAACACCTGTTTTGTTTACCTGGATCATGTTAAGTGCGTGAAGGTAATCTGTGTGCGCCTGTGACACCTGGTGACCTGCCCCCCTCCCTCCAGGTGAGGCGCGCACACCTTGGCTGGTCAGATCCGCTCACCTGCACGTGTTTGTCCTTCACACCTGCCTGCACCGCGCTGGGATTTCTGAAGCAAGAGAATCGTACCCTGAGTGAACACGAACGTACGTAGATAGAAACGTGTTCGGCAGATAAAATACTGATGTCCGTGTGTGTGTTTAGCAAAAAGAGAGAGAGAGAGAGAGAGAGAGAGAGAGAGAGAGAGAGAGAGAGAGAGAGAGAGAGAGAGAGAGAGAGAGAGAGAGAGAGAGAGAGAGAGCACACACCTTCATATACTACATACGTGTATTAATTATGGAGTGTCGCCAAAAATGCTTCAAACCATATTTTCGCAGTGCCAATTTTCCGATGCGTGTTCAAGCTGATGTTATCTGGAAAAGCCTGAAGGTGGAGCTTAGAACTTACCCCCCCCCACTATACCACCCTGTACCTGCACCAGTACCATCTACCCTCCTGAAGGTGGACTCACACGCATTGCCCCTCACCCTCACCTGTTCCCTTTCCTAGGCGGCCATTTTGTAGCTGCCCACGCCGAGTGCTAATTAGGAACATCGCCTGAAAATTAAATCGCCATCTGCTTTTCCCGCAGCGGCCAGCTCTACCTAGCCCCTCTACCCCCCAGCCACCCAGCCGCCCACCCGCCCTGCCGCCAGCCAAGCCTCCCGCTGCTGCTGATCAAAAGTACCTAGAGCCCACGCAGTCTGTCGCGCACCTGAGTAATTGGTGGAAAGGCTGTATGAGTGGGAGAGGAAGCCAGCGTGCCCTGACCCTTACTGCCAAGGAAGGGTTTGAGAGCGTGTCTGTGTGTCTGTCTGCTCTCCATCTAGGTCTATGCTCTCTCTCTCTCTCTCTCTCTCTCTCTCTCTCTCTCTCTCTCTCTCTCTCTCTCTCTCGCCTTCCACACTCACTGATTTAACCGGGAAATAACTTTTTGCCATGTTTCAGGCTGACTTCCTTATCAAATTTCCTTCAAAATGCACCAAACTTCAACATCGTCCATTTATATTTATTTATTTATGTATTTATTTATTCAGTATTCGACTGTGGCTTCCTAATCAGGTTTTCTTCAAATGCATCGAAGTTTAACACTAACTATTATCATTATTATTATTATTATTATTATTATTGTTATTATTATTATTATTATTATTGTTATTATTATTATCAATATTAT